>NC_047142.1:7400528-7491471 GCF_009829125.3 Periophthalmus magnuspinnatus | reverse complement strand
TACGGTAGACAAACACAAGCATTGTTTAGTTCTAGGGTAAAAGCTTAATTATTTGAGCCTTTGTTGTGTTTTTAATTATCTGAAGGTGGCCCTATCTTGCAATGACACCGATGTGATTTTTAACATCGGTGCCTTTTATAATCCAATAATCCAATATCAGGACATTTGTATCCATTGTTTTGCCATGTAACTTGAATGTACAGAGTAGTAGCCTATTTACATGGACTGTTGAATGCCTTTGCAGTCAAAGATAAAAAACATTGCCCTATTTATCATGGCCTCCCTGGTCTGTTTAGATAGCCCGCCACATGCTAATTGCATTTGGGAGATTGTCACACCATCCACTTGACCTCCGGGCTGGAGCTCGCACACAGGCACACACAAACACTCTCAGGTTATCTATTCACTAAAGAGCGCTGATACCTTGGCCTAACACACCATAGGATCTGGTCCAATTCAATATCGCAGACAATAAGCATTCATTCCGCTCAGGGCATTGGTGGTCTGCACAGCAATTAGTATTAATTGCATCCTCTGAAGTTGGAGATTAGGATTCATCAGATGAACTGTGACCGTCAGTGTTGGCTGTTAATTGAACCAGGAGCAGCCCAACTTGTGACTGAAATACCGACGAGGAAAACTTTACAACTTCAAGATGGCTTAAGCCTTCTTAGTAGAATATTAAGATGTAGCAAGTACACAAATAGTATCTGTGTATGTTAAAAGACCTTTAGCAGTGCATTTTGTCATTATTTAACAGCACATTTAAGTCAAATTAAATGTTGAACTATTCTGGCTTGGTGGGTGTGGAAGCTGTCCAACTTATTCAGCATGTGGGTGTGTGACAGCAGTTCAGAATAAAAAGAATATATAAAACCATTGGCATGTCTTGTGTGTAGTAGTGTAAGGACCTAAAACCAAGTATTCCATATATTTTAATTAAAGGTGCATTATGTAACTTTTGGTGAAGGGTCTGCCACCTGCTTGTCTCCATGGAGATCTTATAGCTTTACCTGAAGTGGTAACATACACTTTACTGTTCGTTATAAGGAAATTTGTCGTCTGCATTTGACCCTTCCTGGTGGATGGGGTGACCCTTACAGTGAGGCCGGAGTGCTAAGCTCTCGGCCCATGTGGAAAAACCATGCGATCCTTCAACAGAAGTTAGATTCTTTTCCATCTTTACACAAAAATCCCCTTTTTATCCAATGATTGAACTACAGCCCTCCTCGAGAATAATTAGACATTATTATTTGGTTAAATTCATTTGTGAAATTATATTGAGCAGTGTGTTTTTGGAGGGAGCTTACATCCGATTGCATTAATTACCTTCAGCTATGTCCCACAGGTTTTGTCTGTAGTCTGTGGAAATAAGTCCACTTTATCATATGATGTGATGAGAGCAACAGTGAGTGTAAATGTGAGTGGTCACCGGAGCGGACAGGAGCCACTGCAGGGACAGAACCTTACAGAGATAAGTAGACGTATGCAGGTAAAATTATCAGCGTGGATTTCTTAAACATTCCCTTGGCTCAACTTCACCTCCTCATCGTCTGCAGACACTTTCCCCTCGGTGAGCAATTATTCAGCTCTTAACATAAAATCCTAGGTCAACATTTCACCACATAACGCATTCATATTTAAGGCACCCTGCTGCTAACATATTCAGACGTGCAGCATCAATATTACATTATTAAATATATCCCTGTTAATCAAATGTGATTTATGTTTTTTTCCCCAAACCTTTTCCCGAAGACGGTACTCGCCCTCGACACACTTCAGCAACTCTTCTTCTTCTCCTGTCTGTCTCGTGCATATTTCTCCATTCGTCCGTCATACGCCTCCCTCCATAGCTGACAGCTCACAGTCTCAGAGGGTCACCGGTTCACAGGGAAATGCCTCTTTGAATCTTACAGTGTGGGATGCAAAAGAAAAACAGGTACGAAATAGGCTCTGCTTCATAAACCCGAAGGTAATGTCGCCAGTACAGGGGATTAATTACAAAGCACTATATATAGCAAAGCTGGCTTTATGACACTATTAATATTAATTAGGATTAATTGAAAATTTTAAGGTGGCAAAGAGGCTTTAATAGTGATTCAACCCATTGTACTGGATTTAAAATGTACATGCTAGTATTAGCTGAGTACTATGACGTGAAATTAAATTAAAAAAAATGCAGATAGAACATTGTTGTAAATTAATAATAATAAGTATGTCTATCCTGCTGTTATTTTTGTAATTGGAAGCTGTAGAGGCCAGGTGGCCTTTTGCCACAATAATTTTGAATTAGTCCAATAGTTAATCATATTCACTTCAAATGCTCTTTATTTTCCACACACTTTTAACACGCACACACATGCACACACATGCACACACACACAGTCACACAAAAACTCTGTCTAAAAGATAAAGCTTCTGTGAAAAAACAGAAATGTTTATTGGTCCAAGCTTTGATTAATGAAATACAGATACTGACCCTTAAATGACCTGAAGTAGAATACACCCTGGATGATACCCAGCTGGACATGGGGTATTCTCTCACATTCATTCTGTACAGGGCAAAAGTATCAAATAGATGACTTTCTAACTTTTAAAATTACCATTGTTTTACAGTCAGAAAAGAAACTTACCTACAGCCTTTGCCCTAATATGTCTACAGCGCCTAAAACGACACAGTGATCTCCAGGTCTTTTGTAGTGATTTAAAAGCCATTTTTCACTTTTCACTCAAATCCGTCAGAAAATCCATACAATATTTCTCTTTGTGCTTGGAGTTTGAACCTGCAGTGTGGGGCCGCAGGTGGCCACGGTTCAGGGATAATCACCAAGTGCCAGCTGCAGTGGGGAGCCTCCGTAAGCCTGAGAGCGGGAAATGTCAGCGCTCTGTGTACAACCTGTTTGAGCTCGGGCACAAAAGAGGACAGACACGATGTGAGCTGTACAAAACATCACTCACTCCAATCAAACACATGCCGTAGATGTACATTGAATACAGGCCATTGTGTAGCTAATAGGCCAGCTGACACATCGTTATTATGTCATCAAACCGACAAGCTTAAAAGAAAGTCGAAAAGCTTGCAATCACAATGTATAAAGAGAGGATACAATTACTTTTATGTACAAAGCTAAGAGGGATCCACAGCGGCACACTAGAGTCAAGTGAGTACACTGACCATTTCACTCTCCCACCTCTCCACTTGTTCTGGGCAAATGGCTGCATCATTAAGTTCACATTATGCATTATAGATGTTATCTTTAGCATGAGTTCAAACAGTACAACATCAGTGAAGTCTCGCAGGTAGCATTTCAGAGTCCCCAGAGACCTTTTTGCATGTTAACGCCTTATTAAATTGACAAAGCTTTAAGTGTCAGCCAGATGGGCGCGAGGGTACACAGGAAAAAACATAAAAAATCACCGAAAACATCTCTAGGAGCAGTAATGAGCAGTGATTTCTGATTCGCTGCCGAGGTGAAGACAACCTAATCTGTCATCTCTCATTGATCTCTGCGAGGTACTTATGTTTGTCATAACGGGAGGCAAGCAATAGCTCACGCACAAGTCTCTGTCATGTTTGATCATTTGTAAGCTGACTAAATGTGAAGTTGTCTTTTTTTGAGAGAGAGAGCGCTGTTATCCATTTACACAGATTGGCTAGAATAAATCTCTGTGAAAATGGATGATTGCAGCCAGCTTTGTGTGTACCAATGGATTTAGCCTGGCAAACACAAAGCTGTCGTACCTGCTTTTGTTATGTGTATGCCGAACAACAAAATGGCAGGGCTGAACAAGTGCGTATTAAAACATCAGTGGAGAGTCAATGCCGGTAAAGCGGGTTAGAAATATTTATAACGTGTGAATCTGACATAATAGTGCTAGGAGGGCTTGTTTGCGCAGCTCTGGACTAACAAGAATAGACAGATTTTTTAGCAGAATTCACGACTTCTACAGAGGCAGACAGGGTGCTAACCTCATCAACACATCTCTTTATTGTGGATGTGTTAAATGTTATAGAAAGGTCAATGGAAGGTCTGAGAAGGGCAGCGGACGCACAGGGACACAGATAAAGGTGCGATCGCTCTCCCTCGGTCTCCATTCAACAATTAGCACATACAAAGAGCTGCTCACAGGAGGAACGCAGCCTCTGCTGAAGAATAACAATGATGTCAAAGAGTGGACTGAATAAAACACATCCCTTTGTTTTCATCGTGTACTGTTCAATGTTCAAAATGCTGCACTGAAAGCTCCTAGTTTATATTTTTAAATGTGATACAGTAAATGGTAAATTATCACGTTTTTATATAGTGCTTTTTCAGCTTCAGACACTCAAAGCGCTTTACATCACGCAACCACACGCAGACCCTGGGAGAGGGGAGTGCGGTTACGTGTCTTGCCCAAGGACACAACAACAGCATTCATGTCTGGGAGCTGTATTTACCAGTGATGTTTATGTCGAGGGTGGGATTCGAACCGACAACCATCAGATCATGGGCAAACACTAAAATCAAAATAATAATCTGACACGTCACCGTTATGTCTTCATATATGTTTGACAGGTGCAAGGTTACTGTCAGTCACAATGTCCACAGCAGTTATAAAAATACATGTGTTTAAGGGTGAGGGCATGTCTCAGAAGTTTTAGTTGTGTTGGTGCACTTATCACATGACCAGGCTTCTCTTTCTTCATCATTTACACTTGACTTATCCCTCACGGTTCACAATGCCTTCCTTTAGCGCCTACCAAGCAAGAACACTTAAGTTTTTCAAGACCCAGTGGTAAAGCTATTCAATGTTTGACTCAAATTTCTTCAAAAATCTGTAATAATTTCAACATTGTTAAGCATCAACAGTGAGGACAAAATAGACAAAAGGTGAACAAACTTCTAAATGAAATGAAACGAGTTTAAAGCCAGAAAAGTTATAGTGAACTGGTATGAACTTGAATTAATTGAAAAAAAAAAAAAAAAGTAAGTTTGTTCATTTGCATCAACGTTTATATGGGTCGGCGTCTATGATTGCCTTTTCCCTCTCGCTGACGTTGCTTTCTTCAAGAGGAATCCTGTTTGAAAAAAAGTGTTCTCTGCCGGTCTGAGGTGACACGATGTTCAAAATATTTAGCTGACATTGAATAGGTGTGTTCTGGGTAAGTCATTTCCTGGAGCAGAGCTGAGCCCGGAGCAGAGCAGTCATTCACAGTGGAGCGACACGGGCTCTAAATACGCCGGAGCCCAGAGTGGGACTTGGCGCAGTTCAACTCTTGAGTGATGGCCTATTCTGTCCCTATCCATTACACTGTCACTCATTCAAAATTGCCTTTCAAATGTTCTGGCACTTCATCTTTTGTCCAAGACGATCCACTGCAGGTCACATGAAAAGGCAAATGGACAGAAGGCCTTGGCCGAATAATGAAGGAGGGAATCTTCTGGAGCAGGTCAAGAAACCCAGCATTCAAAAGTGACAGTAACATGATGCTAGCGTGTCCATGCTGACAAAGACATGAATGTACAAATTTAAATTCATGAGGATGGTCAATAACATCTTTCATTTGGGGCTGTTGATTCCTGGGTCACCGTAGTCTCCTCTCACACTCCTCGTCTTCTTTCACGACTACCTTAACATTAATATCCTGGCAATGTTTAGCACCATGTTATCAGTAGGTAAAATTATGACCAGTGAAGGGACAAACAGTTCTAGTTTTGAGCTATTTGTCCCATGTCCCAGTGGATTTATTCAAAACCAGTGATTTGTCCCAGTTTTATACAAGAAATGTCCCAGCTGTTCCTATTTTTAACCAATTTGATCCCCGCCAACTGTAAAAAGAGTAATATATTCATTCAAATGTTTTTGTTCAAATACAAAAATCTGGCCAGAAAGCCCACTCGTTTACAATGACAGATAAAATGTCTCTCGTGTTATAAACTGATTCACAAGTGAGTTGAGAAAGGGCGGAGTGTTTAATAATGTTCTTAATTACGTGCTCTTTTCACAAGTTTATTATTACCCACCAGCCCAACCCGGTGTGTCCCAGTTTTACATTTTTTAAATCTGGTCAGCAAGAGACTAGGCTTTAGTGGTCAGGGCCGGATATGCGTGGATATGTCAACTACTGGTGGACGATACTGACAAAAAGTTATATAAAGAAATTATTAAATGACTATACAATGGGCTCTGTGCACGTGCAACACTCTAACCAGCTCACTATGTCTCAAAACTAACAGTCACTTTTATTAAAACTGTAAAACTTAAAATAAATTACCTGTTAAAATTCAAATTAAATATTTAAATATGATTATTTTCTTCAGTTTGTCGTGTTGTTTTAACAGTTATGCCTTAAAATTAGCATTGGCATTATCACTGAGCCACAAGCATCTCTCTTTCTAAATACAGACATGTCCTCCAGCTGTCTGTCCACAGTCTTATCTTTAATTATTTATTTTAGGCTAAATCGGCAAAATCCCAGAGATAAAATTGGACAGTGGGTGGCGCTCTTATACACTGAAAACCCACAAAAGTGTAGAATTATCACTTTGTTCTTATTGGGGGGTTTATAACATACAATTTTCTCATTTTCTTCACATCTTTTTGCTGCATTTTTATGATAAATGAGACACCCAGTATTTAAATTTTGCATATGTTCAAATCATTTCCCCACCTTTAACATGAACACACACTAAACATCGCCCAGTATCACAGTTATCGCTTCATTCACAGCCTTTCTTTCCTCAAACAGCTGTGCCCTTGTCCACCACCCCCCTGTATGTGCCCCTCTTATACAAAGCTGACCTCTGCAGTGTCCTGGTGCAGCTCTGGCCTTATGACAGCTCATTCTTAAAGACTATTAATGACAAAGCACCTCTTTCCCGGCCACGGACATCATCTATCACCCAAAGCCACTGGCCCCATTACTCATTTTTAACTGAATTACAACCTGCTGCACGAGACATGAAATAGGGTAAGTGGCTGAAAATTAGCCAGTTACAACCATTACGCTGCCATAATTGACCCAGGAGACCCAAAGTCCTGCTCAGCCCGTTCTGCCTTAAGGTTGCAGGCAGTGGGGTGAGCTCGAGACATCTCATTAGGCTGCACAACGAGGATGCAATCTAATTTAGTCTGCAGCGGTACAAGATTTAGACCGCTGGTAAACAGAGAAAGTGGAGCAAGCAGACGAGTGTGGATTTTCATTACGGCTTTTTCGGATGACGTTAAAATTCAGGGCTGTTGAACCACAGGTGTCCGGACAGTGTCTGCAAAGAAATTTTCAAAGGAACAATGGTTAAGTGGGAGGAATTTGGGAATGCCGGTCAGTATAGACTTATATAGACTATCAATGTGTCGATATCATCGTATGTTTATTTAAGCATACAGTAAGATTAGGTACTAGTATTTTGTTTACTGCTTTTAACCAGTAGACGTTCCTGTAACTAGATTTTTTTGTTTCAAATGTTAAGTTATAAAACATGGGTAGAAGATCTTTGCAACCTTTCTATCATGTTTAAGTTGTAAAAAAAATTCGTTTCTGGCATAAGCATCAAAGAGGATCAAAAGTCTGAAACATAAACTCAGAAGGGTTTTAATGAGTTTCATACAAGGAAAGTGAACAATGAAGCAACAGACTCTCCAGAAAGGATAGAAGAGAGTCCTGAGCGTGTTGACAGCCTTTTATAGTGTCTCTCAATGTATGTGTGTGTGAGGCGGGTCTTCTTCTGGACTGTATGGCGTTACACATTAAGAAACTCTAAGCAAAGTCGAACAAGGTGAGTGTCTCTCACAGTGGGGGTCACATATTCCTCAGTGAGAGGCACTACAGATAAGAAGTGGCCTTAACCAAAATGACCACAAGCTGTTATAGCTGTTATCTTATTGTCCACACGTCCTTGTAAGCCCCCACGCTGGTCTTCATGGCGTCTTGGTGATCCCCCACGCTCCCATATCCACTGGTGTGCACGTGTTATGTACCTTAGCATTAGTAAATCAAGATACCAGTTTGATGTAGTGCTGCACTGCTAGAAAATATCTTACCTAAGGTTTTTAGTGATTATTTGATTTCATTTACAAGGCAGTGAAAGGAGACTTTATTCATTATCCAAACCAGCATGAAAATCTCTGCAGTTTCCACCAAACAGCATAAACTCTGCTCCAAGCCAACTGCTTTGACTGACAGTGGATTGTCTAAGCTCACTATAAAAACCCAACCATATCATTGACGATTAGACAGGATTAAATGTCTATCTCACTTAAAATTTGATGCTTTGCCCGGCCCTATTTTGAGTGATCCGGCATGCTGTCACACTCAAGAAACAAAGTGATTCTGCTGACAAAAAGTCCACGGTGGTGACTAGTAACCTTGCCGTATAATACATAAATGTGCGGCCATCATCATTACCTTGCTCTGGACTCATTATTACAGAGAGGTCGAGGACATGGAGATAAAAAGTTATAGCTCCTGTGCTGCTGATGTAGTACACAAGTCCAGAAGGCAGATCATCCTATTTTCTGCCCATATGAACAAGGCCAATGGAGCGCAGGCAATATGCAAATGAGGGTCTAATTGGCCCGTCAGGCTAGTGAAGTCCTGTCACTGTGCTGTCAGACATGGAGGAAAAATCAGCAGAAGACACAGAATCACTGGGTTACTTTGTGTTGCCTTTCACCGCACATTTCATTAAGTAATTTGTGCTCAGGCCAAGGCCAGAGGTCAGAGCTCCATCCTTGAATGGAGTCAGCACATCCAGACACTCCACTATCTCCCACTACTATGACAACAAAAACAAAAGCGAGGAAAATACCATCAAACTTGTGTTATTATTATTTCATTTATTTACTTTTTCAGATTCAGGTTAATTGATAATACAGCTTTTGCTCAGGATGGTTTCTCAAATATGACCTTTTTTCAGATAAAATGTTAACCAAAATGAAAATATGAATTGCAAATGATTCTCTTAACTACAGAGAGAAGCTGGTGAAACTACAAGGTCAGTGACCCAAGGTAAATGTTTCAAAAGGCCTATTTGAATAACTGAATGTAACTCGAGCTTATTGTAGGGGACATTTTAATAGCATGTAAAAACAAAACTAACCATGACAGTATTAGTTAAAGGTGCACTATTGTGGTAGGGGGCCCTCTTCATATAGATGTTATTTCTTTCTATAATAATCCAGCAAACTGATGATACTATGTGGGAGTTCTACATGTATGTCTATGGTGGAATGTTACTCTGGAGACACAATATACACATTAGCAAACACTATCACAAATGTTTTATGATAGTCTAAAAACCCAAGAAAAAAACAAAATGGATTTAAACAACACATTTTCAGGAGTCTGTGATTGATGTTCCTGTTTAGGTGTTTGATTTTCAACTAAAAGGTGAGAGTGACTACCTGACTACCTAGCTAATGCTAACTAGTTTGTGACAGTAATTTTATGAGAGTGAAAGTGTGAGAGACTTTTTTAAGAGCACAAATCATCTCATCTGTAGTTCAAACTAAGTCAGCTCTTTCAGGTCAGATTGTGCTCAAATAAAATATTAAAGTCTAGTAGAGCTTCTGAGATAGTAGTGCCTTTAGTTAGCATCACACCTCCAAGGAATGTTGATGACACCAGCTGAAAAGTATCAATTTTGCATATTCTATGGGTGCTTTTATTGCTTAAAAATACCTTGAAAAACTGGAACTCTACAGTTACCTATTATTTGGTCTGGTGGTGCTGTGCTTGTCTCCAAGGAGACAGTCTAATGACACGCTGTGGAACATAAACAGGCAAAGCAATGGCATCACCATGGAGACAATCAGGTGGCATACCCTCCACTAGAAAACTACACATTGCACTTTTAATGTAAGGTTTTGACATACCGGTATTTTTTTTTTTTCTTTCTTTTTCATCTGTATAGGAAGTGTACAAAGCAAAGCATTGAATTTATGTCTTAAATGAAGATAGGGGTGGAATTTAATAGGTTTTCTTCTTCCCACTCCTTTTTGAGCTTATATAAGGATTAATTTATGAAATGTGCTTTAAATGTACCCGATACATGTGCTCGAAATAAATAAAATAAATAGATAATAATAATAAGTACATATATAGTGAAAGCTACAGAAGACAAAAACATACCATTTTCTGAAATGAGTGCATCAGAACCATTCAATTGAAACGGTGTATTGTGGGTAATAAGGGAAGTGACTAAAGGCCCTGAGTGTAATCAATTTGAGGGTAAGAGGTTGCTTGACGATGTATTGATGGTGAACCTGCAGTGGAGCATTACCGTATGTATAATTACTCTCACCATCTTATATGGATGTAATTAGCCCCGTGCAGCATTGGATCAACCTGGGAATCAGCCTCAGAATGGGGTGTCTGCTTTACAGTGTGAGCTTGGAACATATAGGTCCCAAGTGTCAGAACCTATTTTAGAGCTTGTTTGCTAATTTCATATAGCTGCACTGACGCATTCAGTGTTTTCAATTTGTTCAAAGAATTAATCCTAACCCTTCATCAGAAAGTGAGCCACAATGTAAAAGCATTCATCTTTACATTAGAAGGACAAATAGATATGTAATAGTCTTGTATTTTCCTACACAGAGAAATCAATGATTCTACAAGTGTTGGAAAAAGGTAGTAGTAAATCACCCAATAGGCAATTTACTTCTAATAATTTTTCATTGACAATATACACTACACTATATACTGTGGTGGATAATTTTCTATTGTACTGCTATTCCAAGGTCCTCTCAATTGAGTACTTCAGTTATTATTAACACAACATTCTATATTATATCATATTTGCAAGAGAAAGTTTATTTGCATATGTTATATATATGTATAACAAGATAAAGACTGTCTGACCTACAAATCAAAACAACTGTGGATTAAAGACCTGTGCCGTAACCAAAAACAATATCTATATACGAAGTAAACAACAAAGAAGTAGACTGCCCTGTACTGTATATCGAAATGGCTGGAGTCCAAACCTTATTACCCAAGAAGAATGCATGGCTCGGGTCAGACGGCAGGTCAAACGAGATGAGAATCACTAATATGCGACAAACAACTTTATGAATCGTAATGAGGTAATGCTATTGTTTCAGGCTTAGACCAACAGTTCAAATAAGGACAGAGGAAGTGAGGAGCAGACTGTGAAGGAGAGAAGGAGCGGATGAAAGAGTGCAAGAGGACGACAGGAGTCAGCATCAGTCCAAACACACTGAGACAGCAGTGGAGACCGCAGTCCTACGGCAAAACTGCACATATCAATTCACCCGGCCTGACACTTCACAGCCCTGGACTCAGACAAGCAGGCGAAATACGGCAGAAGGACGATACAAGAGGAAAGGCAAGGGAGAGGATTTCAGCTTTTATAGATACCACTGCCAAGGGGAATCAAAATGTCCTCCATATGTAGTATATGTTTGTCTGCTTGTCCTTTACCAATCGATGATATTCTAACCTTCTTTTGGTTAAATTAACAATCTTGTGAAGCAGTGCTGTTTTGATTTTGGGCTCTACAAATTGAAATTTAAACACACATTTATCAAGGTGCTGGTAATTGTCCAAAGGTTAAGGCTTGTCCTTTGCATGTGATTTGTCCTTTAATGCCGCTGTGGCAACCTGTCAGGAGCAGCAGGTGCCACGGTGCAGTGCCCGAGGACCCATCTTGAGTTAGGCTTGTTCTTCTTTCATCCAGCCAGACTCTGATCTCTCAACCTACACTGCCTGGCCAAAAAAAAAAAAAAAAGTCACCACCTGGATTCAACTAAGAAAATATCTTTGGGTTGCTGCAGTTGGTCAGGTCCAGGTTCAGCAACAGTCTGTGCTCAAAGAATGAGGTCAGCTGACACCTGAATATACTGAATGACCAGGTTATTCCATCAATGGATTTTTTCTTCCCTGATGGCACGGGCATATTCTATAATGACAATGCCAGGATTCATCAGGCTCAAATTGTGAAAGAGTGTTTCAGGGAGCATGAGACGTCATTTTCACACATGGATTGGCCACCACAGAGTCCAGACCTTAACCCCACTGAGAATCTTTGAAATGTGCTGGAGAAGGCTTTGTGCAGCGGTCAGACTCTACCATCATCAATACAAGAAAAATGAAAAATTTATGCAACACGGGATGGAAATAAATCTTGTGACATTGCAGAAGTTTATCAAAACAATGCCACAGCGAATGCGATCTGTAATCAGAGCTAAAGGCGGAGTGTGTGACCTTTTTTTTTTGGTGGGGACTTTTTTTTTCGCCAGGCAGTGTACATTTATCAAACACAACCTTCCAAATTAATCAAGGTATTGGGGCTGCAAATGTATATGTGGTTTTGGTTAGTATTAAATCCAAGAAACAAGAATGTGTAAAGAATAATTAGTGTTACTATTGGCACAGACCTTTCTTCACACCAACCAAGACATATGCCCACACATCCCAGTAATAAGTTCCTCCTTTTTAATATCTTGAAAAACATGCCTTTTTCTAATGGCAAAGCAATAATATCTCCATGGCGAAAAGCAGGTTTCTCTCCCTCGCCCAGAAAGGTTACATAGTGCTCCTTTAAATGGAAAAAATGAACATGGCATATTTATTTTTTCAGTGACCAAGAGGTTTTTTTCCATCCATCAGCTGAGGTGGAATGTTCCCCTGTTTAGTGCAGTGTTTTGAGGGTCCACTCCAAAGCCTCTTGTTTGTCTTTGATGATCCATTCTCACAGTCCCATTTCCGGTCTACGTCTCTTTCTCTCACATACTTTCATCTTCTCCTCTTTTTGTAATGCTTCCCACCTTTGAAGTGTGCTCTGCTTTGTTGGAAGATGGAGTTTAATTAGCAGCTGCGTTTCTGTCACCTTGATGCGCCCAGTCGTACTCACAGGTAGTAACACAGTGGATGAGTTTGGAAAGAAAAACCCATCAAGATCAAGACACGGCGCTTAATTACTACAATGCAAATACAGTCAGCATCAATATAAAGAAAATAAGGGCAGATGGGTGTGTTTGAGATCGTTTGATATCATGGTGGTTGTCAAAATTAGAGGGAAGAGGAATCCTACCAATCAATTTAAAGTGAAAATAGTGTTAAACATGTATCAGCCAGTACTGCTATTTCCAATATTGTACCATCCTATTTGGGTGCAAATAAGAATGGAAACCTCACTTTGCAACATGCCAGCAGGGCTATTTTTATGTTTACTTGTCTGTTGTGGCAGCAAATAAACAAGACAGACATTGTGAATAATGTATGCACACTTAAATCTCAGAGAACGTGTTTAATTAGAAAGAAATGCGCTGCTTTTGAACATGTGATAATGAACTGTCGCCTTCACAGAGCTTCTCTCCTTTTTCTTCAAGTTATTTTGGTAGAAAAACATGAGCAGACTCTCAGTAGACTGACTTTTCCTCAAATATACAATTAAAGCATAAGGTGTAATAATTCATATATGTGACATTTTTGTATCATTACCAAACTACAAAGGATTTCACTGCACACTCAAAACAAGCAGCTATGCAACTAGAAGGCACCAAGTTACTGGTTCATGACATTATAGTGTATTTTCAAACACAATTAAATTCTCAATACCAATTTCAATACCACAATAAAAAAGAAAATTAAAAAAAAGTACTGTAACCTTCAATGGAAATGAATAATAGATACTCTAATGTGGTTCTTGGACAAGACGGATGTAGAACTATTCCGGAAAGGCTCATTTTGTCCTTTTATGAATTCTTTCTGTACCAGTACTTCAAATGACTATGACTATCTAGTTTCAATAGTAGTTTTTAGTATTGACTAGTATCTGGGTGTTGATTTTCTGACACTCAGCTCTAATCAATACTATATAATTTTCTGTCTAACAGGCTCTAACGATCTTAAATCTGAGCTACTCGATGTAACGGAGGATGTAAATTGTCTTTTTGTGTGCAGTGAACATAAACACAAAATTATTCATATGAAATAATCAGTTATGGATGTCGCTGTCACAAAACAACGGCCTTTAACCACTATAAACACATTTGTATTGTCCAGCTGTCTGTTTCTCTGCCTTGTGGCCAGCGACTGTTGTTTCCTGTGACTTCAGCAGGGAAACAGTCCAGCTCAGTGCATTATTGTATAACATGATAAATGGAGAGGTTGTTGACTGTGGCCTTGAGATAAAGAATAAGCAAATGAAAACGTCTCCCGCTCGCGTCCCCTCTGCCACCATCCTTCATGCTAATTTGATTGAGAGAGGCAGTCGGGGGAGTGGACCGCGGCTTGTGCACCTTTGCTTGTGGCCAGAGGATAGAGAATGCCATCACGGTGAACAGCAATGACCATTTGTCTGCTGAATGCCTGTCTCAGCATATAATGTTCAACTTAGGTCCACTGTGGGTAGTTTACTTCACAGTGAAATGTGGAGCTGCGGCAGAGGGCGGGGCCGGGGGCAGGTGGGAAGGGCGCACATAAAAAAAGAGACAAAGAATAGGACATAATCTCATGGAACGCCTGATTGAGTTAATTGAAACAGCTGTGAAGACATTTATAGTTTAGTTTGGTTTAGTCTTGATTTGAAGGGACAATGTACAGAGATGTTAAGATCATAAAACACAGAGATGTTTCGCAGCAGCCTAGACAGTAGCTAAATAGCTAGTTTCCATCTGCAGTCATTTATTATGAGAGTAGTACTTAAGAGAGACAATACATTTTGCCTGCGCCATGAGGCTTTGTCAATTCACACTATATTTCTACTGTTAATACTATTGTAATCACTGTAATATATGTAAACAATGAATCAGTCAGTTGATCAATATACTGACTGACTTTTCCTCCAATGTACAATTAAAGCATAAGGTGGAATAATTCACATACTTGACATTTTTGGATCATTACCAAACTGAAAAAGTCACTGCACACTCAAACCAAGTGTATGCAACTATAAGACACCAAGTTACTGGTCCATGATACTATATTGCATTTTCAAACTCAATTCAATTCTTAATACCAATGTCAATACCACAATAAAAAAAGAAAATTAAAAAATGTAATGTAACTTTCAATGGAAATGAATAGTCAATATTCTATTATACTATACTATACTATACTATACTATACTATACTATACTATACTATACTATACTATACTATACTATACTATACTATACTATACTATACTATACTATACTATACTATATTTCTAAAGTTAATACTATGGCAACCACTGTAATATATGTAAACAATGAGTGACTCAGTGAATCAGTCCACCAATATACTTAATTTGTAGTATAATAGTGAAGAAAATATGTATATTTGGCTAACATTGAATTGCTCAACAACCTTTGTGAATGGAAAAGAATAAAAGGCATAACTGGCCCGTTAATAGAAGTACTGCACATATACCTGTTTGATAGGAATGTAGCGGTAAACAGAGAATCCTTGACTGACTAAGGCTGAGAAAGAAGGAGCAAAAACACAAAACAAACCCATTTGGAAATGCCATTTGGGTGAATTGTCAGGGTGGTTTGTGCAAACTGCTGAGAAGCTGCTGCTAGACAATTCCAAAGGAAGATAAATTGGAACAGAGCTGGTCTTTTGATGGTCTCCTTGGTAGCTATTCTTTGGGTTTCATTCATTATAGCGCACGCAATGAAATACATTTAAAGGAGAGAAATATCACCAGTCAGCAGCAGAGCAAAGTCGCACTCTTTCGGCTTCCACTGCAATATTTCAGCGTCTGACCTTCTCCAGACAACAGGCCTGTGGTTAATCATGGACCCAACCTCTGCTTTGGGATGCACGCTTTTCACTGCCACACCAAACTTTTCAATTTCCACAGTGACTGCTGGGTAACCAGAGTGAGCTATGTGGCCAATTAAAGATACAATGATACACTTTTCTGTTATGAATAAAATATCAGTCGGCTGCAAATGTAATTATAATATGTAATGACTTGTACATCATTAAATATTTGAATTCACTACTGCGCCTATTTAAAATGGAGAGCAAAAGGTCAGTTATAGGCCAAGGACAACTTTAATTATTTGTGTGTATATTTAATTGTCTCTGTGTTAACACTTCATCCCTATTCATCACTATCTACAGCCACAAAACACAATAATAATGCTAATAAATTCCATTAAAAAGAGGGGGAAAAAAACTGTTTGTATCAATCAGTTGTGGTAAACATCCAGTGCTCTGTCTGTTATCAAAAGAAAATCGGTAACAGTTCAATAAAAAACATGTGTTGCTATGTGGACGCTTTCACTTTTTTCATAACAGCAAATGCAACTCTTTTTCCATAGCACGTCCATTGCTTTTGAATCAAGGTTAGCTGCTTTTATAACACTGGCACAGACACAATCCTGCTAATGTATATTCTGGCTTATCCACACTTTCCAAGGTCACTCCCATTCGGTCATTATTTACAAAACAGCTCACACGAAGCGCTGAAAAAGGCAAATTATGGCTGTAGCATCGGAGTAAACACACGTACACACAAAAGAAAACCATGGGGAGAGGAAAAGCTGAATATCACTTTTCCATGCTTGTCAGGCCTCGCGATTAATAGCAGCCATTTCGCCATAATGAGCTGGTGAGCGTAAAGCTGCCAAAAAAGCCCCACGGTTTGCTTTGGAGTCTCGGAATACTTTGTCTAATTACGGCAATGCTCCCCCTCGTCGTTTTCTCCCCCCCTCCTCGTCACTATCAAGCGTGCCATGGTCGCCAGCGGTTTTTGTATTGTTAGCAAACAAAATGAGCACCTGACAAAATGATGATTGGAGATTAGGAATGATATCACGCTACAGTTCTTACACCTGTTCTTATTGTACGGCTCTGGGTAAATGTAAACTACACTGTAACGCCTCTCTGGTTTAAACACCCACAGCAATAAAAGTTAAAGACTAGAACAATTGTACCAGGCGGATTTTATTTATGGGCCACAGGAGGATCATTTTAGAGCAAACTGTGATATGAAATCAGACTGTGAATAAATCTTGGTGTTTTGTGTTGCAGAGGAGAAAGACGTGCAAGAAATCAAGTAAACACATTGTTACTCCAAAATAAAACCATTTGAGTAGCAATTACACCACTGAACAAAACCAAAAATAAATGCTCATACAGTCTTACTTGTATTACCTCTACTAATACTACGACTACTACTGCTCCCACCAAGTATAATATAGATCTTATATAGCTCTTTTCCAGATGCTCAAAGTCAATTTACAATTTGTGCATTACTGGTTCACTCCACTATTTTAGCCACAGCTGCCTTGAAGTAGACTGACAAAAGTGAGGCTGCCAATCCGTGCCATCAGCCCCTCCAACCACCACAAACAGTCCAGTCCTTTCATTGCTACAACTACCATCCGTGCTACTACTAATATCACTACTTCTACAACCGTCATGTGTAATCCTGCAGTCATCAAGGTATGATCTATGCCCAAACTGTGGCGCGTGGGCCAAATGCAGCTCTCAGATCAATTTTTCTTGGCCCTCAAGCTTCCAGGTGAATTGACCCATTTTACTTTAAACAGTACTTTTTACTGTACATTTCTGAAAATCTACTTTAACAAGCCCATATCAAATATTTAAGGTGTTCCATTGAGAGTGTAAGCATGAATAAAGGTCTAAAGGTTCAGTCTAACTTGTAATAATAACGCAGATTTGAAGTATTCACTGTATTGGCGACCGGTCTATGGCCCTCAATCGGCCCTCAGCTTTGTTTGTGTTTTTATATGTGGCTCTTAATGAGAAAAGTTTGGACACCCCTGATCTATATTAAAAGAAAAAGATACTTAAAGTATTCCGAATGTGATGACTGCTACTACTACTTCAGATACGGCTACTACTGCCACTACTACAAATACAACTACTTCTACTACTCCAGATGCTGCTACTGCTGTTGCTGCTACTACTACTAGAACTACTACTACTGTGACACTGTGCTACTGTTTTGTCCACACACAACAAATACAACTTTAACTATTATTTCTACTGAGTGCCCTGCCGCTCCTGTCAGCCGTTCTCTGCCTATGTTTGCTACAGAATGCATTGGCGTTAATGTGTTTTCCAGATGAAGCTGTACCACTCTCTCCTCTGGGTGAGATTTGAATTCAGGACTGAAAATTAACTTTGTCATGAACAGCTAACGTCCTGGGAGAAAGTCATATATTTCGCCACTTTTGGGAGCAATTTTTCCGTCAGATTAATGGGGCAATTCAGTAGCGAGGAAAAAGGGATGACGCATGGCTTCAATTAGCAAGGGCCTTGAATGGATTCCTGTCAGGAGCTGAGGGGAAGATGTATCTCAATGCTGAAACTGACAAGATGATAAAAATAAATGCATTGTCATAAGGGCCAATTACAGTGAATGGCACTGTGTGATTTTTAGAAAAAGCTGACATTACAACAGCTCGTAATGTTTGGATGTAGAAATACAACACTTTTCCTTGCTATTTGCTAAGTAACTCTGTCAATGTGCCACCGTGTAACAAGCGCCAACTCTAGTATCTTTGACAGATACAAGCAAGCTAGCAATGAAAACAGATGGGGATAAATACGTGTCGCATCCTCTTAATTTGTTCCCACTTCTTTTCAGATTTGAAAATAAAAGGATTGGCATTCATGGATAATTGTAATGACATAGTAAAAAACAACAAATAGTTTCAAAATAATTGTCATATGTGCGTGGACAGGGGTTCAAAGCTGCTCATGGAAAACTAGTGTTATCCTTTAGTTGTGATCACTAAAAAGTCAAGCTGTGAAGATGAATACAGCAGTAAGAGTTTTTTAGTCAGTTTGGGCATTTGGGTGAAACTACTACAGTTTTTCAATTACTTCGGCATTAGGCTTGCCACGGTAGTTAACACATCCACTTATCATTCAATAAAGGGACGCTGGAACAATATATTTTGGGGCTCAGTATTCATCATGTGTACATTTCCGTTGCAGTAATGGGGAGATGTTTGTTTGTTTTTTGTTATACAGTACACTGAGGATTGAATAAGTAACTGAAAATTATGGGTTCATTCTGCCATGTCTTTGCTGCAGCTGTTGTGGAATTTCTACATGCAAAATAACTAAAGAATAAAATCAACTGAGAAGTTGTCTTGAATGAAAGAGTCTGATTTATTAAAGCGATCGTGCGCACAATTGCAAAGAGCTACGTGTCCCTGACAAAGTGTCGACTTGCCCTGAGCTGTGTCAGTGTCACTACCACACAGATGAGAATTACATGAAGGCCAGAACACTTCTTGGGACATAGGATAAGCAGAGTCCAATATGCATCAGACAGTGGACAACAGAGGACAGTGTATAGGATCTTGAGGTCAAACGGAAAATCCAAGATGGCGCCACTGTGTACGGCTTGTCGTCTACCTCTGCTCCGTATTTTGCTACTGTTACTGCTGTTATCACTCTTCGTGAAAAATGTGTCACTTTTACTAACCTACGATCGGCAGACTCTCCTAAAAATCCGGGAGTCCCTGGTAAAGCCTTCAATCCACGGCTTTAGTGGACAGTCAAAGACGCTACCACCACTCCTGGCGTCCATACCCCACTGTTATATCTCCCCTTACTTCTTAGGTAAGATAATGAAGAGAAGGAATCTTGGAACAACGGAATTTATTACCTCGTGTGGCAGGCATGAACACACATGAGGACTCGGTGTAACAGCGCATTAATACATACAATGTTGTGCGTTTAGTAATACGTAACTACAGTTACCAGAGAGGGTCAAAATATATAACACCCACTACCTGTTGCGTCTACCTGCGCTGTTGCCTCGCAAAAGTCGCCACAAGAGACGCGGAAAAAGAAGCGGGGTTCATGTCAGATTGAGAGCCTACCTGTCCCGGTCCTCGGATTATCATCCTTGTTCCTCCGCGGAGCTTCCTTGGGAGTTCAACGGCTATGTTGTGCGGCATTCCTCGGAGTCACGCTGGCTCCGCTCAGCTGTTCCGGACACCGGCTATCCACAGCTGAGCCAGCGACGTGTCAGAATCTGCAAACGGGGCTCCGTGAGGGAAAATCTTCGCCTGGCCCCTTGTCGGCCTCAGCAAACTGACCACATTATAATTCGTGCTGCCCTGGTCAATACCAGGTCGCTCACGAATAAAACTTTTATCTTGAATGATTTCTTTTCAACGCATTTCCTGGATTTTCTGTTGTTGACGGAAACCTGGACTAAACCAGGTGACAACAGCGTGTTCACGGAGCTCCTCCCCCCTCGGTGCTCTTTCTTCAGCTCACCTCGAGCGTCTGGTCGTGGGGGCGGAGTCGCAGCAGTTTTTAAGGACAATTTTAAATGCAAGCTTTTACATTTTAGCAATTACTCTTCTTTTGAAATGCAGTTGTTTACAATAGAGCTTGCTCGTCCTGTTTTATGTGCAGTAGTCTACCGTCCACCTAAATATAATAAAGACTTTATTCAAGACTTTTCAGAATTTTTAGCTGACGTGGTCTCTAAATATGACCATATACTTGTCTGTGGGGATTTTAACATCCATGTATGTTGTCCATTTGATCAGTTCGCAAATGATTTCAGACGCCTTCTGACATCTTTTGATTTAATTCAGTCTGTGGATGGACCTACTCACAATGCTGGTCACACACTGGACCTGATTCTTTCTCATGGGCTTTCTGTTTCCCTCGTTGAAATATCTGAGACTGTCCTCTCAGATCATCTGCCCATTATTTTCAATTTTCTAGCTCCACCTCCAGTCAGCAAGCCTCCTGCTCCAGCCTCCTGCCGTCGTATCATCACGTCCTCTACAGCTGAGGAGTTTACTGCTGCTTTTATAGACTCACAGTTTTTTACCCAGGAATGTGCTGTACCTGAATGCCCAGACATCCTCCTTTCATCTTTTTATAAAACATGTTCTGGGATCCTAGACACTATTGCTCCTTTTAAGCACAGGTCCACCAAGCCAAGGACCGATCCCTGGTTAAATGACACTACTCGTGCTCTTAGGCAGCGTTGCAGACAGGCAGAACGACGGTGGAAAAAGGACAATTTACATGTTTCTCTGGACATACTGAGGGACAATCTTGCTCATTATCAGAGAGTTGTGAAAGAGGCTAAGTCCCAATATCTGTCTGATATTATATCTAGTAATGGTCATTCTCCCCGAGTGTTGTTCAGTACAATTGATTCTGTAGTGAATCCAGGCACTTTTCCTTTGACTGACGCCTCAGTTTCCACTTGTGAAGATTTTCTTTGCTTTTTTGTTAACAAAGTGGTGTCTGTTCGACAGCTAACTAGCTGCAGCATTAGCTTAGACCTACCTATTGTTGCCACTCATTCTGCTGTGTTTGACCATTTTGAATCAGTCTCACTTTCATTTCTCACTGATGTAGTCAAACATATGAGCGCAACAAACTGTCCGCTGGACCTTGTACCAACCAAGTTGCTAAAGAAGGTGTTCAGCACTGTTGGGCCTTCCCTCTTGGTTTTAGTCAACATTTGTCTTAGTTCAGGATGTGTCCCAAGTGCTTTTAAACATGCCATAGTTAGGCCTCTTCTTAAAAAACCTAATTTGGATTCTTCAGTTTTATCTAATTTTAGACCTGTTTCTAACTTGTCTTTTATTTCAAAAATTCTTGAAAAAATTGTTTTTATACAATTGCAGTCATTTTTAGACGAAAACTCTATTCTAGAGAAATTCCAGTCCGGGTTCAGGTCACGCCACAGCACGGAGTCTGCATTGCTGAAAGTTCACAATGACATTGCCCTTTCTGTTGATGCCAAATGTCCTGTTGTATTAGTGCTGCTAGATCTAACAGCTGCTTTTGATACAGTGGACCATTCAGTCCTTCTGTCCCGGCTAAACCACCATGTTGGCATTCGCGGTGCAGCACTTGAGTGGTTCACCTCATACCTGACCAATAGGACCTTCTCAGTACAGATAGGTGAACTATCATCCTCCACTGCTTCTCTGTTTTGTGGAGTACCCCAGGGTTCCATTCTTGGGCCTGTCCTGTTTTCACTCTATATGCTGCCCCTGGGGTCAATTATAGCCAAGTACAAGCTTGCGTTCCACTGCTACGCAGATGATATTCAAATATATTTACCTATAATGTCAAGGAAACATGACGCGCTTGAATCGTTGTTCAAATGTATAGCAGATATCAAGCTGTGGTTAGGACAAAATTTTCTGCATTTAAATGAAGAAAAAACAGAATATATTTTGTTTGGTGATTCTGCCCCCTTAAATCTTGGCTCACTGACCTCAAGGCTCAGACCAACTGTTAAAAATCTCGGGGTCATTCTTGACAACGCTTTTAAATTTGACAAACAAATTGACAGCGTGGTCAGAGCAAGCTTTTTTCAGCTACGTCTTTTAACAAAAGTTAAGCCATTTTTAAACCGCAATGACCTTGAGAAAACGATTCATGCTTTTATCAGCTCTAGAATAGATTATTGTAATTCACTTTATGTTGGTGTCTCTCAGTCGTCCCTGAGTCGCCTCCAACTTGTGCAAAATGCTGCAGCACGATTTTTAACCAACACATCCAGACGCCAACACATCACCCCAGTCCTTTATTCACTCCATTGGCTTCCTGTTACTTTTAGAGTTGATTTTAAAATTTTACTTTTTGTTTTTAAAGTTCTTAATGGCCTCGCCCCGCCCTACCTGGCTGAGCTGTTGGTGGTCCGAAATTCAAACCGGGCCTTGAGGTCATCGAATCAACTCCTTTTGGAAGTTCCAAAAACTAAATACAAACAGTGGGGTGATCGGGCTTTCTCTGTTGCTGGGCCCAAACTTTGGAACAAACTGCCCCCTGATGTGCGCACCATTACTGACTTTGGTCTTTTTAAATCCAGGCTCAAAACATATTTATTCAGACTGGCCTTCAACACCTAGTAATGTTGTGACACATTATCATTATTTATATTTTGTTGTATTAATGTATTTTATTCTATTTTATTCTCCTATTTTACTGTTTTAGTATGATTTTAACTTGTTTTAATTTGATTTTACTGGGAAGCACTTTGGTCACTTTGAGTGTTGTAAAGTGCTCTATAAATAAATGTTGATTGATTGATTGAAACGGATAAAATATAATTGAACTAAGAGTAAAGAACCTGGGACTAAAAGTTTCTTTACTCTTAGTTGTATAGTCCAGTCTATTTGACAAAGTACAAATTAGTAAAGATTTCCGTAACACAGCTCATGCCTGTAATGATACTGTACTTTTTAAATAGGTCTTGCTGAGATTATCTTACTTTATTGTTATTGGGTCAATGGCATGCAGCAGTTTAAAGTTATTTTTATTATTATTATGTAGCAATATATCAGGCTTCATTTTTTTATTTTTATTTTTTTTAATGACAGGACTATTTGACCTAGTTTCTGAAATGTAAAATATCCTTCTTAAACTTCTGCAAACTTTGGTCTGGAGCACACTCTGCATTCTTCTACTAGTGTTGGAAAAGAGCATAGGAAAAATACTGTAACTGTCTCCAGTGTAATAGTCTTGTTGTTTATTCAGCTAATGATATAATCTAATTAGAACAGAGACTGCAAGATTCCATGTCTGACCATTATAAGTGTTTCTTGTTCCTTTTCCCTGTCTTGCATACCATGTACAAGTTCGCATTACAGATATATTGAAGAAATTCAGCAGTACGCCTTTTGTCTGAGCCGTATCATAAAAACGACTGAAAAATAAATTTCAGAATGTTGTGCACCGCTAAGGGTGATAAATGGAATCCGGTCTCCATGACAAACAGGCTGCCCGGAAAACTGCTGCATCATCCGTTTTGTTTGATGTTGGGAAGTTTTTTGCTGCGCGGAAAGAGTACTGAGCCGTACACATCCCAAGGCCTACAGCTGTGAGTGGTGAGTTGGTGCGTACCTGCGAATGGGACTGGGGCGTCCTTGTCCAGAGCCACTAACGGAGGATCCAGCAGCACTGTGTCCATGTTTTCTGTGATCACTCCATGATATGATGTCTCTATCCACGGCTTGTGCTTGTTGACTGTGGAGAAATAGAAAGAAAGAGTCAGACATTCGACAATAGAAAGTTGTGTTGGGCTGATGCAATAGTGCAGAAATAGTGTTATCACATGTGGGGTCACTGCACCGGGAGGAAGTTTGTACAGAAAAGTAGAGAAGGAGGAAGTAATGTTGTTATCTGTAGAAAGTAATTTATCTTTTTTCTTTGGCTTTATGTCTTTGTCAAAATGTTCAACAGACTCACTGCATTAGAGAAAATACAGTACACACGATGTACTGAGTACATCATTTGTAGAGTATTATTCAGGGAACATAAGATTTTGTGAGGACCAGAAGTGCAACAAGGTAAAATAACAAAATATTTTTCATCTTTTTAATTAAGAAATCAAATTATTAACACAAGCAACCTCCCTGCTTTTAACTATTTCTTAACCATCTTCAAGCTGCCTCTTAGAGCGAAAGATGAACCTTGTGTAAAAAGTGAGTCACTATAATGATTCAGCTATATGAGTACATCAAAATGTTTTTACAGTACTTTTTAGAACAATTTATACGTATTGATATATTCAGTGTGGATGGTTTTCATAGGGCTGGGTGATTTTGCCTGAAAATAAAATACTTGATTTCGAAATATCAGAATATTAGATTTTTTTATTCTGTTATTCATATCTTTTCCATTCTCCACTAAAAATGTTCTGCAAAATACAGAAATGGTAAAAACTGCTTGTATTCAATGATCATAATGAACCCATTGGCCTTTGGGGAAATCTTTTATGAATTAAATAAAACAAACTACTGCATTAAACATGCACTCCTAACATTTGACGTCACTGATTTCAAAGTAATCAGAGTTGCAGAGGCCTGTGCTACACTCTGCTCGCTGTAACTGCAGTGAGCAGACTTTCTTCCATTTTCAATGCAACTTCCAAGAAGGGAGGATAAAAATCGATTTTCTTCCAAACAAATCGATTTGAACTTCAAATTTGATTAATCTATTTTTTGCTCAGCCCTTTTCAGATTGCAGAATGTGATTATGGCATACTACCAGACTGGGGGAAGAACCAGTTTTCCTAATTATTACATTGTGTTCTCAAAAGAATTACCCAAAAGATAAATTCACAAATGTTCAATCTCATTGACTTCCAGGTTGCCTTTCTGTGTGGAGTCTGCATGTTTCACATTCTCCCCGTGTCTGAGCGCTCTGGTTTCCTCCATCAGCCCAAAGCATGCACAATAGGTTAAATCGTCCACCTAAAGTAGTCCTGAGCAAGTCTATAGCTCAAGATCTGGAGATGGGTTGGGTTCCTGGGAGGGGCACTGCAGCGTCCACTGCTCCTGACAGGTTGCCCCAGCAGCACTGAAGGATGGGTCAAATGCAGAGTCAATAAAGCGTACCTTAACCTTAACCATGATCATTTCTATAACTATCTCCACACTATTTTTAAGTTTGCATATTAGTAATACTGTTACCCCCAACTCCATTAACTGTAACAGTCCTACAGAACATGTGGCTGATATCTACTGGTTTCTGGTGGCCTTTTCCCTCAACCCTGTTTCGTACAAAAAGCTGGGTGATAAGTCGCAGGGATGAGCTGGAGATTAACACAGATTGTGCCTGATTAGTGCAAGTGTAAATTAAACTTCTTCTCACACACGCGCTCCCACTGTGATCTCCCAAGGTCGGCACACCAACAGTAGAAGCTTGTATTATCCCCATAAAAAATTACAAAGTCAATTCTGTCACCAATGAATAGGCTCAACACTTAATACTGATTTAATAGAATGTAACACAACACAACATATGACTTTCTTTAATGTGGTTCAGATAAAGATATTCTGCTTTTGATACTTTATTTAAGAGTATAAAAGTGTGGCTCTACAGAAGGATCAGGAGACCAACTTGACCCGCGTATCCACTGGAGAGGCACATTCTGTCTGATCCACGGGGAGGCTGACGTGGCCAGCTGGACGTGATTTAAAAACAGCACTGAGCAGTTCCCAAATTCTCTACCGCTTTTCATCTGTTTTGGACAAATATCAGAGTTTTTGTCCTACTGTTCTATTTTAAATAAAAACCGGGTCAAAACTAAGTGAGACACTGGCTCCCTGTAGCAAATGCTGCAACTAAAAACCTTTTGAATTGTTATTTTAAGAACAATGAGAAGATATTTAATTAAGTTTTTGTGCATTCAGAGAAAATAGTGATAAGACTAATTCAATATTCAAATTGCTAACAGTTTCAAATAGTTGCGAACAATTCTAAGTTAAATCTTTATCTTTTTGTAGTCTTTTGTAATCTAGAAAAGTAGCATTTTTCTGCACAAGCTCATAACAAAATGATGATTATCTTTGTTGGCAACCACCACAATTATAACTGTACCGCAAATGATTCCGGCCTACCCTTTTAATGACGATAATCAATATGAGTGTTTATTGTCCCATCCCTAGATTATAACACTTCTCCTATTCACCCTTTAGTCCTTGTTCATTTGCAGTACTAAGCTCAGTAGATTGAATGAACGCCAAGGGACAGCATTATTCACACTAGGAGCCTCATCTCACGCTCACGAGGAGATAAGACGCTCTGCACGCCTCCTGTTTGAGCTCGGCTTTTTAAACCCGATACTTGACTTCAAAACCGGCGGATACCACTCCAGCCCACACAGAAAGAAGCATAAACACAAGCACAATTTGAAAAGCATCTTTTTCAACCAGTAATGAATAGTGAACTGAAAAGTGTTGTTGCCGTGCTAAAAATTCAAACTTGATTTTGATTCTAAGAGATAGGCTCAGGTCAGATTTTGATGACAATAGGAGGTTATTTTCCAGACAAAATAATAGTACTTTCTTTGTTTTTTTTACAATGTGACCTATTACTGATTGTGAAAACATTCAGAAAAGGTTGATTTTGTTCTGTTGAAGTATTTTTTTTCAAACCTTTTCAAATTAGCATCTAGTTCCTGGGTATCAATAACAAAGAATAGTTAAGCTTTGGCATAGACCTCTATAAAGTCTTCTATTTAATTGTGGAACACGTAAATGGTAAATCAAAGCACTTTACATCAAGGAACCACTCACCCATTCACACACACACTCATACACCAGTGCACACAGACACTAGCGGAGAGTTGAGTTAAGTGTGTTGCCCAAAGACACAATGACAGCATTGATCTGTGGGAGCTAGAATCACACCGCCAACCTGTGAATCAGTGGATCTGACCTCTCTACCAATGATGTTTAATGTCGAGGTCAGGATTCAAACCTCCAACCAGATCAGTGAACAAATGCTCTATTACTCGCTGTGAATTACAAATCTCAATGTGAAATTTGCAGTTTTATTGAACACTTTGAACATTTTGTCCAAAATCTGAATCACTTTTCTATGTAACTTTCATTATGCATTGGACTCTGCATGACTCTGCTCTGCTTAACAATGAAGAGCTTTACATCTCATATTTGACTTCAAACCCGGCGAATACAAAGTTGAAACTGAAGAGAAGCCTTTAATATGGTGTGTAAATCTTTGCTGACTTCTGTGGATTTAGTCATGTCAAGACAAAATTGAACTAAAACGACCGTATGAAGACAATGTAACACGGCGGCAGAGACATGGTAATAACTGTGTCTTTAAAAATGACTTTTATCCAACTGATTCTTCACCCTACTCCCTCATACACTTGTGAAAATATATGGTATCCGTCATGGGTGCACAGCGTTTCATTTGCATTTAAGAAGTCCTCGGAAAGTGCGATAGCAGTGCAGCGCCGGAGCAGTTTACTCACGGGTGGCAGCTTCAATTTGGGGCTTCAGGTCTTACATTTATCCCAAATAAATGGGTGGAGGCAGTGGCGGGATGAGGCGTGACTCTTAAAGGCAGTTTAATACGAGAGCTGTTTTATAGCAGAGTGCACACCAGACCATGGAAATGAGCCGTTTCCAAAATGGATTTTATGATGTGTAGTACTACCGAGCCATTAGTGATGCTCTTGAGGTAGTAAAGGCAAAAATGAAAACCAACAGGGAGAAGGCTGAGGTGAGCAAAGGGAATATGGTTTCTGATGCTGGTGGAAAAGAAAAACATCAAAGAGAAGAAGAGAGAAGAAGGATTTCAGAATAACTGCTTCTAATTTTAAATATGGGATGTGCTCGGGAAAACATGGAAATTACACAACAACACAACCGCTAACGACACTAACCGCTATACCACTAATATGCTCTGTCTTTAGACTGTGAGATCTATAACTGACCATGTTTTATTGTGTCACTGAGCCAGGCACTTCACCCACCTTGCATTTGTAAACATGTTTGTGGGTTGATAGTCTAGGGGGTTGTGGATTCAAAATGGCTGCTTCATTAGTTTTCCCCAAGTAGGATAGCTTTGGCTAAGTAGCACCAAGACCGGTTTTGTACTAAAAAAAACTGTTGTTCTGTTTTGAGATGACAGTAGCAGGCTGCACTTCCAGTCTGAAGCAATCGGCTGAGACGGTAATGCTGATAGAAGGACCCAAACAAAGGAAGTGTCCTTTTGTTCTAGGAGTACATTAAAGTGTACTATAGTGAAGAGTGTTCTTGTATAGTCTTGATGTAATTTGGGCTTCTGCTCATATCCTGCATTAGGCTCTGTTCACATATACATCAAATCAAGTCATGTCGGCCTCATTAGATTCAGCATTACCAGGATTTATGGGACTGTGGCAGAGCGTACTACAACTGCTGCCAAATATCTCTAACGCAATACACAACCAATATGGAGCACTGTAAATAAAACAATCCACAAATCAACTATTGCTTTTAGTTACCTCTGGAAAATAACAGTTTGATATATTTAATGTGTTGTTTTGCAACTTTGTTCATAAGGATCTCTCATGAGTAATAGTAGCAATATTGTTTGTAATGTGTCTTTGAGTGTCTAAAAAGAGCTATATAAGGCTGACATATGATTATTTATTATTATTATTAGTAGCAGAAGCAGAAATATAAAGGCACTATACCTGATGTTTACTGTCTTAAAACTGTGAAAAAAGGAGTACTTCACTTTAAATGGTTTGCAGTGGTCCAAAGTTATTCCTCATTCCTCCCGAGCCTCCTACTCATTCACAGTGTTTTTGTTTATAAGCACATTTTACAGCTTTCAGAGACCAGGCCACAGTTGCTGTCACAGTAAAGCTAACAACAACTAGCATGCTAATGTGCACTTCTTCATTATGTGACAGTAAAATGCTTTATAATTAGATGTAGACAGCACATGGTTGTGGTAAATGGTCACATTTTTACATAGCGCTTTTCCACCTTCAAGGCACTTAAAGCACTTTACATCAAGGAACCACTCACCCATTTACTCACACATATATGCACAGACGCTGGAGTGAGGTGGGTTAAGTGTCTTGCCCAAGGACACAATGACAGCATTCATGTGTGGGAGCTGGAATCGCAACGCCAGTTGATCTGCACACTCTACCAATGATGTTTATGTCGAGAGCGGGAAATGCTTTACCAACTGAGTGACTGTCGCAGAGCTATGTGACCTCAAGAGCTGCTTATACAATATATCTGTACTGGGGCAATACACATTTAAGTACATATTCATTATCTATCCATTATGAGATATGACCAATGCTTTTATGGTGACTATCAGACAGTAGTATAGCATTTACACCTAAACTGTTAATCTTTTGGGTTTTTTTTTTTTCTGGTTATGATGTTCTGCAAACTTACAATCAAACATGAAAACAACAGCAATATTTGTCATTACAAGTGAGTGAAGATATTGGCACTGGTAGAAGGCATCGGTTAACGGGTACGTTGTAGAAAGAGAGGCAGAGAGAAGATAAGTAGCGGCTTTAATGGTGGACTGAGATAGAGGGAGACTCACAGAGAAAGTGGGGCAGCTGCAGCAGAAAGGAGGACACATCATCAACCATACAATCCACATTAGAGACCATTCTGTATTCTTCTCAACACTACAGTCTAACAGTACGGGTCAATAATTATGTTTGTGCAATTATTTCTGTAACAGCATTTATAATCTCATGGAAATGGGTCTATAGATTGGAAGGTATATAATATAAATAGGGAGATTGTTGTATCTGGAGGTAGGCCTATATGTCACTGCATGTGAGAGAACAAAGATTTTATTTTAGACATATGTGGATAATAAAACTTAGCTTTTAGGTGGAGCCTAGAAGACTCCAGCAGAACCCGATGAACAAATAGGACTTCAAAACTGCTACAGCTACAGAATATTTTTGTCAACATTTGATACTCAATTTTGATTCTACGCTCAATACCACTTTTCAAAGCACAATGGTAATAATAATAGTACTTTCTTTATGTTGCGGTGTTCTCTCATACTCGTTCTGATAAAGGTCAAGATCATTCTAAAACTATTCAGGAAAGGTCAAATTTTGTTCTGTTTGTAATGTGTGTACGTGTGTATGTGTGTGTGTATGTGGTGGCTTTTAGAATCTGATTTTGACAACCCTACTACAACCCTACTACAGACATCAGCAAAAAGATGAAGAGACACGGGGGGAAAAAAAGACAATATAAGAGGAACATCGAGTGAAAGGTCCAAAAGGAAGATTGTGATACTGAACTGGCCCTGTCCCACGCAAAGACGGGAGATTGTTAATACACTACCGCTCAAAAGGAAGAGCTATCTATCATTTAGAAGAAGCGTTTGTGCAAAAGGACAGGACAGGAAAAGAGCAATACAGAAAAACTATTTTGTCTAAAGAGCTCCCTGCAGATTTAGTTACAAAAAAAAGCAAATATATAAATGAGCATCATCTGGGATCCTTGTCGAATTATTTCAGAATAGTTAGCACAGCATTAGCATAACTGAGCGTAGCAGGAAAATACTCGCCCCCCACAAGAGTCACCAGCAACTTATGCAGCTGCAAGTTAGTCTAAAATCTATCATGTTCTTTTTAATTACATTTAATAATGAAGAGATCCATGCAACCGTTAAGAAAGCTCATTAACTTTATTATATTATTATTTCTATAGCTTTTGATCTCCAGCTTTTGATCTGTGTTCTATAGCAGAGAGGAAGTGGTGCCAGAGATAATGCTGCGCTAATCTGGAGTCAGCAGAGAATAACATCTATAGTGAACTAGCATGTTACTGTCTACATTTATGCTCATAGTCTGATTATTGCATGTCTAATACAGAAAAGTGTTTCCAGGTGAGCGATATTCTGCCGTCTGCTCCTCTCATTGGTGATGTGGCCAGGTGGGAGGGTGTTTATGATGTTGTTAGTTTAACAGTAAAAGCGCTCGGAGAATTAGTAGTGCAAATCCACAGCCATTCTGCTCAGTTAAGAGGTGATAATTGCTTCAATGGAGAACACAGGATCTCATTATATCACACTCCCCACTATAATTGATAGCAACTTAATATCTGGCCTTCACAGCTGTTAATCACCAAGATGGTCATAAAGTTGGATGGCGTACAATGAAATGGAAGGGGCATTACAGTATATGTGACTGAATAAAATATAGTGCAAATCTATACCAGTAATGTCTGCTATACTGTATACTGGAAAAAAGAACCCATAAATGTAGGTTATTTTGATTTTAAAGCTTTTAAGATGCACTATGTCATTTTTTTTCTGCTGGAGGGCCCATCATTTACATAGTAATCTCTGTGGAGATTATTACGCTTGCCATAAAAACCTTTATTTGTGCCACAACAGAGAAAATCCAGTGTTGTTCAAGTTCAAGAACAGACAGAAAATCCACACCTACTTGTTTAGATAGATACGTTTATATCTTTCTCCACAGAGACAAGCAGTTGATGCCACCAAGCCTAGTTTCAGGTCAGATCTTTAAGACACAGTAAGAATGCATACTATTTTTTACCAATAAAAACACCCAAAATTTCAATAAATGCATGTCATTCTGAGGCACATTCCAGCAAAGCAGTAACATCTCGATAGTGGCAAAATCCCCATTGGAAAAATTACATTGTGCAGCTTTATGTTTGAAAGCAAGTAACAATTGGGTTTATGTTTACACTTAATATGGAAATTAACTAAAGAAGACCCAGTATTTCTAGTTACATAATCTTTTTTTGTCACACAATTCTACATATTCAATTCCATTCAGTGTGCAGCTACAGTGCATGTATCTGAAAATCTATGTAAACTACTGCAGAATAAGCACTAACATTATCATTAGCTCGGCCATTAGAAACCCATATAGCCCCTGAGAGAGTGCCCTGTCATTACATTAGCTCCAGAAGTACTTTAGGCATTGACTCAGGCTTTTAGTCCCTATGCCGAGGTGTAAGATGCAGTTAGCAACAACAGAGTAATTAGCCATATTGACTGGTGCACTTTAAACAGAGCTAGGCTGCGGTCGGCACTGGGTCATTTTCACAACATTAATTCTTCCCACTCTCTCCCAACCTCCCTCCCGGACCTCCCTTTATGCACTTAGATCTGCGCTTGTTTTTTACTGTTGTTGATCTCATTAATGGGCCTGTAATCTCCACTGGCCATGGACTTTTAAGGCCTCCCCAGTTGAGAACACAATTATCTCCAGGAGAGTTTGAGGTTTTCCTGGAGATCCTGATAACACAGTGGCACAGTATGTGACAGCAGCTAGTATAGATAGTGAAAACGCTTGTGAAGAAACTGTGAGGGCCATATAATGATGGGTTATGTAAGCTAGTACTTCCGATGTGAGCAAGAAAATGGCAGCATGAGGTAAGGCTGTCTCAAACTGTGGTATGAGATCTCCTCTTTTAGATTGGTGGTATTAGTAAATGTGGTAAAATGTGCCAAAATTCTGACCATTATCTGATTTTGAGGTAATCAGCTTATTGTAATGAACCAGTTACATCTTATATGAGCCATCTTACTTTACTTTCTAATTGTTTACATCCATGCAGGGTTTGATAAGGAAAATTATAAGGCTAAGTAGTGGTTAATGGTCAGTGTTTATATATCGCTTTTCAACCTTAAAGGCACTCAAAGCGTTTTATATCAATGAACCACTCACCCATTCACACACTCACTCATATACCGATGTACACAGACGCTGGGGGTGAGGTGGGTTAAGTGCCTTATGCTGCCCAGGGACACAACAACAGCGTTCATCTGTGGGAGCTGGAATTGCACAGCCAACCTTCAGATCAGTGGACAAACACTGTACCTACTGAGCTACTGCCCTAATTAATGCAACAAAGACCAAAAAAGGAATGAACTGACTCATCCAAAAAATCTGATCTAATTATTGCGTGCTTGGGTTTTGTACTAGCAACTTGTTTAATGTTCTTGCACTGAGAAATATGGGCAACTGAACACTTGAATGTGCCAGAGAGGATTAAAGCAGAACTATATCTATTGGCTTATCTGCTTATTTTAGTCATTAGATTTTTAGTGGCCATGTTAATGTATTGTTGAGATAGGCCTGATGTATAATGTAATAGTAGAAACTTGCCATTGAAAGGTTAAACAAAAGAGCAAACAGCCCAATGAAAAACCAAACGGTGAAACCAAATGGCTAGAACATAAAATTATTGGTTGCGAGTGATATTAAAGTTTGTAAAGCAGACGAGCGAGAGTGCATGTAATCACAGGGTAGAGGAGGATAACTGAGGAGGAAGTTAATGGGCTGTGGTGGTGTGCAGATCCTCGTGCGCCCAGGATGAGACTCAGCATGTGTTTCATTCTGCTGGAGTCAAGTCAGCACAATTATATGCACACTATTGGGAAGGGCTGAAAAAAGGACTTATAGAACAAATTTTGTACAATGTCTAGGGCTGTAGTCAACTAAAGACATTCTTGGTCAACTAAAGGCATGAGGCTTTTAAAAGCTCTCAAAACTACTGCGTGTTTCTGTGTATCTGACTCAAACGGCGCTCACAAGACCACACCTGCACGGGGGATCATGCAAAAACAACTATTCATGCAGGAAAAAGTATCAAGAACAATGTGTTTATATAAAGACAGATTAAATTTATGAATCAAGAGTTTAATCACTCATTCAAAGTGCTTTACATCAGCGGGATTCGAACTGCCAGCCTTTGGATCAATGGACATATCAACTGAGTCCCCATCTAAGACACCATTGACTGCTTAATCAGCCAAGTGACTAAAGGCCTACAGCCCTAATAATGTCCTGTCTTTTTACAGAAATATCTTGCTGTAGCTGTAGTTTAGACATCTATAAACATGTTCTGAAATGCATAGGATTCTTGTATTAGTTTATCAGTTCATATTTAAGTCTTTCTAAAATGTTAATGTTCCTGAAGTTGTTTACATTGTGCAAAATCGTGCAGCTCTACTGGCACACTACCAAGGTCCAAATTTGTATCAGATTTCATACTCAGGTTTCAGAATTATTGTATTTGTTAAATATTACCCCAAAAGAAAAACAATCTGTACACACGCACACAACCAGACAAAAAAACCCCAAAAAAAACCCTAAAGAGTAAGAGTGGTTCATTGAAAAACAGGTGCAGCTCACTCAGGATGTAAGCGGGTCGATTAGTTACAGCAAGTGGACCCATGAAGAGGCATGGCTCAAGGATTTGAAAGCATCAAACAGAGAGCCAAAATATGTGGAAAGACATTTGAGGTAAAATCTCCATTAGCAGAGAGTGGGTCTCTGCAACTGTTTTTCAATAGACACAAAGTAGAGTCAATCAATCATGCGCCAAATGTTATATTTGTGTTACTAAAATGCACAGTAAGGTGTATTAAACACATGAGAAATGTCTGGTGGAGTAGAAGACCACAGTGGCACCTGAGGACCCTTCTAGGGTCTGTTTTCATGTATTTATTTATTTGTCAGGAGCAGAACAACAGCCCAAGGGAGAACATGCAAAGTCCACACAGAGAGGAAATAGAACTTGGGACCTTCTTGCCGTGATGTTGATTGATGCAGAGTAGACCACAATGTCACCACCAATAATATGCATTTACATGGCCAGTCAAAATCTGTATAGCAATCAGATCAGACCACATAACTACATCTGATTCTGGTGTGTTTACATCCACAAAAGTAATCATTTTCCTTATCAAAACTTTCACAGGTTTGAACAATCAGAAATAAATCAGATCACAAGGTGTAACTGTTTACATGACATTTCAACAACCTGATAAGGCCATAGATCCGATAATGATTACATTTTTGATGTGCTTGTGTGACCGATTGCAGTTTGTCCCCCACAAGACACCATATAACGCTGCATGCTTCCACATTGTCATTCTGAGCCAGCATTTGAACGCTGTAGGTGAAGCTAGAGGTGAGCTGCTCTCCCCACAACCCTTGTTGTCTCCTGTAGCTGCTTCACTGTGGTCACTTCATCATGCTGTAGGAATGATAGGTGTGTTTATTGTGTACATTTTATTGTGCCTGTTTCCTCGCCTTCCTTGTTTGTGTGTTTTTAGTTGCTAATACAGCCAGTTCACCTGAACAATGGCTCTAGTTTAGTTCAACATTGAATTTATATTAATTTGTTTGATTTATTAGTCTGTTACAGCACTGTCTGATGAGTGGATTTGCATTCATGCATTCAAATCTCCCGCTCCTCCGGTAAGTAACGCACAAAGCCCGTACACCCATAGTAAACCCCTGTCCACTCCAGACTCCAGCCTTCTGACTGAAGGGACATGCTAGTGTTTAGCTTTAGCACCAATGAGGCTTTCCTTAAAGGTTTTCTTAAACATGAATTGGTTCATAGTTGAATAGGGGCATGTGCGTGGCGCCTCATAAAAATGCAAAATGCGGTTACTACGGTCACCTGAGTCCTTGTGTGGTGTGATTGATCATATCATGGTACTGCAAAAGCCCTAATAATAATAATAATGCATTTTATTTATAAGCGCCTTTCAAAACACCCAAGGACACTGAACAAGATAAAATTAGTTAAAAAACATACAAATACAATAAAACATGACAAAAAACTGATTGATAAAAGATGTGTGATTGGTCATTGGACAGTCTGAACAGGTGAGTTTGGAGTCTGGATTTGAAGAGTGGTCACAAGTCGGGCAGAGGGTACAGTGAGCTGGAGAGAGGAGGAGGAGCGGAGAGTGCGGGCAGGAGCAGCAATGTGGAGGAGGTCAGCTATGTATGAAGGGGCTAGGTTGTGTAATGCTTTGAAGGTGGTAATTAGTGTTTTGAAGTTAATTCTCTGTTTTATGGAGAGCCAGTAGAGTTGTTGTAGGACGGAGGTGATGTGGTGGATAGTGGGGGTCCGTGTTATGACCGGGACTGCAGAGTTCTGAAGGAGCTGCAGTTTCTGGAGGGATTTATTGGGGAGACCAAAGAGAAGAGAGTTACAGTAATCAATGTGGGAAGTTACAAGGCTGTGGATTAGAATGGCAGTGGTGTGAGGAGTGAGGGAGGGGCGAAGACGAGAGATATTGCGTAAGTGGAAATATGCAGACTGGGTGACATTATTGATGTGTGAGTGAAAGGAAAGTGTACTGTCGAGGATGACACCCAGACTCTTGACCTGAGGGGAAGGATGGACAGTTGAGTTGTTGATGGTGATTGAGAAGCTGTTAGATTTGGAGAGTGTGGATGGGGTGCCTACTAGGACGACTTCTGTTTTGGAACTCTTTAGCATGAGAAAGTTAGTGGAGAACCATGTTATAGTTAGTTAATAAACTCTTTACATTTTATTTTGACTTTGAGCACCTACTGGAACCTATACCTGTGTAATTGAAACAAAGTTATATCTAAACTTAGCCACACTTACTGTAATAAGTTATACAGAAAAAATGGCTCAATTACTGCTTTGCACAATAAGAAGCACTGTATGGAATTACTATATTCATAAACCACATTAATGACCATGGAATAAAAATATCTTTAGTATTTACACCTTAAAACATCAGATCTTATTCCTGACCACTTGAACAAAACAGCCTCCTCTGGTGTAAAAGTGTGAGGCGGAGCTTGTTGTAGTAAAGGTCCCCACGTTGACAGCCAAGGCAACACTGGGCAGCCTTTCCATTACTGCATGTGGCATTTCACTTATAGGCATGCCACAACAGGAAATTGTTGTAGAAATGCATTTGCACAGAACATGTGAAAAACACATCCAAGCTAAAGTGAGAATCTCATCTGTAAATAATGAATTTGACATGAGGAAATATGAGGAAATGACAAATATTATTCTTCACTAAGGTTTTCAGAGGATGCAAAAACATGGACACTATTTCACAAACTATCTCACGCTAGTAGAATGTAGTCATGTCATCATTTCAGACAGAGAACAGGGGCCTATAGCAACACTTAAAATGGACAGCTGTTGAGCGGTTTTTGGATTGATTCCACAAACATGACATAATAAGTGCTTTCAACTGACCACAGCCACATCTTTGTTATTGAATAATGGCACCACTTTCTGAAGCAATCACTTTTGTTTATATATACTGACAGAGAACATGAACTCTGAGCCAGTTTTTGTTTCATGCAGATCAGAAATATTAAGCATAAACCAGGTCAACCAATTTGTAATCTGACAGTTGAAAAGCCAATTCCAATACAATTCTGAAGGTAACACAGCTCTTTTCATAATCTTTCAGCAGCCAGAAATGATTGGTTGATTCACTTGCAGATCCGAATTCCAGCTCTATTTAGTGTCCTAGTTTGACTGTAGAATAAAACACATTTGTAACAAGTGTGGCCTTTCAGCTCCGCAATCTGTTGATAATGTAATACAAGCCCTGATGACCAGTAAAAATCCCAATGATAGAATGAGCACATGCTTTTACCAGCTGCCCTAAATGCTGCATCGTCTCTCACACTCACACCAATGCCACTATACTATGGCAGAGGAATAATGAACTGAAAAGCTCAGGAAATCAGTGATATCTGTCCAAGCAGCAAGATGTCTGATTCAATTACAGGCCGGAATGTGTTGCAATAGCTATCTGAACAAGAAGGAAGCAGGAAATGACCCCCCTCTCTGGTGTCCTTCGCAGTCGCCATGTCTTTAAGCATTTCTATCTAAAAAGACGGGGAATAAAATATTAAAAGAGATTGCCCCAGCCAGCTCCCGTGCTTTTAAAATAAACAGAATCATTTAATGAAGGGTGTAAGTGCACGCGACCCCTGATTGCTGCCCACACTATGACTTAAGTGAATCTTTTATCATCACATTTATAGTTTAAAAAGGTCATGTTGAAGCCATTAATGCCGTCTGTTCTCCCTTAACAACAAAATGGATTCTGTTTAACAAGTTCACCACCCGGCGCTGAGAAACATGCTTCACAGTTTTAATTAGCTGTTTTGTAGCAGCTAGATTTACCTCATACAACCTGCTGAAGACAGAACAGAAAGGTTGCAGGATTTATGATGAATTTTATCATTTGGAAATCCACAATTCTGCCATTTATCACAGTGAAGCAGCTATTTAAAAAAAAATCTTGATTTGACATGACTGTAGAGGTGTCTGGGGCTACAGTAAATACAGTAAAAAAAAATACAGTATATATATTTTTTATCTTACCAGTGTTCAAAATGTCCAAGAGCATTAACATTTGTGAACATTAAATATGAACCTCGAGCTGATACAAGAATCCCATGCATTTAAGAATGTGTTGGTAGAGATCTAAACTACAGGATGAGCTGCTTTTACATAATAAGAGGATTGTATATTGCTTTTAAGTGCAGTTGCAATATGCTAATTGTGCCTATTCAAATTGCAATAAATCAGAGATAGTTATTTCCCTTTTTTTTTGCATATTGGCCTTGAATCTCCAGTACAGGCTCATGTTGGTTTTTTTTTCGGCCGACCTGCTGCCTAAAAGTACAGAGAAACATTTATTTGAACACTTAAGTGCAAAGAGATATCTGTTCACTACACTGACTACACTGCTCTGTTACTAGTTTGTAGTAAAACAGTTTTCTGAATAAATCTGTAGTGAATTTAAATTGCAGACTTTGGGGAAAATAATCAAAATTGGCCCTAGATATCAGTCCAAAAATATCTGCAGAACTTAACGGCCATCATTTTGTCTGGATTCTAATCAACGGGTATTGTATCAGCCGTGAACAAACCCAATAAATAAATCTATAATAAATCTGTAAGTGTATAATCACATAATTTGCAAAGTATAGAATGGACTACAAACCTGTCACAGCTGCTGCATTTTCTGTGATATATAATTAGACTTGGAGCAGTGGCACTGAGTCCTCTTGGGGACAGTAAAGTGAATCTCTTGAGTGAACTTAAAACATAATGTCCATTTACACTACAGTACGTGACTATAAGTGACGAGAGCACATGATCGTGCATGTTGTAGATAAAATATAGCCAAGAAAGTCTATAAACTTCTCTCCGGTGATATAAAACCTGTTACTTTTCACAGGGCACTCATTCAGGGGACATAAAAGTGAAGCAAGCGCACTTCCTCCAGTACACTTAGAAACCAGTGCCTCAACAGGAAGGAGGCTTTGGGTTTTTAAGCACTATTAAATACCCATTTCACAGTGGTTCCCATTCCACTAGTCCCATTAGAGACGGATGGAGCGCAAACAGCTGGGGTCGTCCAAAAGTCCAAACACAAAGTTGGTCAGAAGTGTAAAAATATTGAAAAGATCATTAAAGACAGGCCTGTAGATAACTAGACTCTGCAAAGTGTGTTTTATTAGAAGTTAGATTTCCTCACCATGAGTTTGAACTTGTTGCACACAGAACCCAAGTCACCCCTTGTTTTCCAAAGACTCATTAAAACTGGACTTATAATTACTTTTCTTTTCTTCTTTCATCAACACATCGTTACAGAGAGGCTCGAGTCATGGGAGAAGAGACTATCACGCCATATTTTTGTTTCATGAAGCCAATTCATTAACGGAGAGGGAAATCTTCAAGAAGCAACAGAAAGAAGAGCATCAGAATATGGGGATAGTTTTCTTTCTGCCTCCTAGCGCATACTGTTTCACATATCGGTGCTATAACTCTGGCACACTGAGATGATATTGCTTTGTCTGGAATCTGTCTCCATGGGGAAAACCAGATGATGCCACCAGGGCAAGTCACAGGTCAGATCTGTGAAGATGCAACCCCGCTCGCAATAAAAAATTAATAAGAAAACAAGAAAAAATACAAGATGCGGATGATTCTATGCAAAACAATATGTCTATGTACAAGCAGATTCCATGCCATAAGTTACACAGTACACCTTTTATTCTTTCAACTGCCTATTCGTAACAGTTTAAATTCTTTCTCAGTCGTAACCCTAAAAATTGAACTTGCTCTAAGGCCCACAGCAACAAATGTATATGATTTCCAAGCCCCCTTAAGGCCCTCGCTAGCCTTCAAAACCTGCAGACTTTGGTAATACAACAAAGATTCAAGCAACCCTGCATGTTGCCCTCCAGATCAAATTTACTTTTGACCAAATAACCTGCCTGCGGGCTCCTCGTCACTGCCCATTACACTCAGAATGGTTTCACTCTTAACATCTAATGCATTTTAAAAGACTGGCCATATAAACCCACTCCAGGAGGCTCGAAAACAGTCATTTCTGAAATACTTACTGCAGAAAAATATTTGAACTTTCAATGGATACGGTGCTTAGTGAAGATGATAGGTTAAAGCTTGAATCAACAATGGTGAGATTAGTGCCATGGCGGTGGGGGGAAGTTCTGCAAATATTTACTCAACAACACAATCATTGCCTATGCAGTTTTGCAGCTGTGGCTTTACATAGCACACACTGTTTGTTGTTGATTAGCACATTGGAGTCTAATCTAAGTAACTTCAAAGTATTTCAATGTTAAGAAGCAGTACTATGGGAACATCTGTGTACACTACTAATCTCTAAAAGTTCTGATAACAGTGTGAGCAGCTAATTTTGCATTCAGAAGGAAGAGGACTGCATCTTTACTTTGCCGAATAGAGTTGTAAGGGACGTCAAGATAGTTTGGTTAATCGTTAATTGGGATTACTCAGGTTACTTTATAATCATGACTTGAATTAAAAAAACATAGTGACACGTGAAGGAGCAAACTTTACTTATTTCAGTTCAATTTATACTCGATAAAGCACAAACCGAATATAAAGTGCTTTTTTATCTGGCTGTTTATGTCACATTAGCTTTACTGTATCATTCAGGAAGTTTGATTTGATAAAACTGATCACATGGTAAGGGAATGGTAACGTATAAGACAATGTAAAATGAAAGGATTGCACTTGTCACATACCTATTTAAGTGTCATGAATAATCGTAAAATCTTAAAGAGGCGGTACTAACTGCTAACACGTAACATATTTAAGTCACCATGTTACCTTTTATTGATTTGAAAATAACATATATACTAAAAATATAGTTCTTGATGCTTTGAGTCTCTCCTCCCTTTGCTCTCTGTGAAGTTACACCCCCTTCAGAGCATCAGAACACTATCACAATCATGCATGCATCCCACTAATGAAACTACTACTTATCGCATCAGGTTTGTCAAGTGGTTGTGAACAGTTTTGCATCATGTTTTTGTATATTTTTGGAGAATTGTCATGTGGGAGCACAGATGATGTAGGCTTTTGGGTAGAATCTTAGAGCTAAGCCTTCGAACAGGGCCCAGGAGAGAGCGCTAAAATACTGAAACATGCATGAATCGCATCTAAAACCTCTTCAGGCATGTTTTTGATGAGAGAACGTTATAACAAGGTAGAAAACTCCAAAAAATCAATTTTGCATAACACCCCCTCTTCTCACAATAATCATAATGCTACAGTTTGATACAGTTTGTGACATCCCTGGTACTCTGTAAGTCACTTAAATCCAATAATGGCTTCCAATAACACTGGACCTTAGATGTTTTCATATGGTACTCTGTTTTCCAAATGCTTTTTTGTGCAGTACTAAGATAAGCCTTTGTAGAGCCAGTTGAACATGGCTCAGACCATTAGCAAACTATTGTACTGATAAATATTTCATTGGCTCCATCACCACATACGTCCAGTGCCCTCCCTGTTTACTGTGTGTCTCCAGAATCACAAATGCAGAGGAGCAGCACAGAGCCGCCCTAGGCCATATCACAAGCGGCGTGCTGGACAGGGCCGCGGGTTGATGGACTACTGCGGTCGGGCAGGGCAGGAGGAGTAACTATGGGTGGGGAGGCAGTCACTCCAGCAACAGCCTTGAGCAACCCAATGCCGATTCTTGCACAAGGTGTACAAGGATTTATATGTGTGTGTTTTTTGTTGCTTTTTTTGTAGTGATGGCATTCAGCCCCAGAGAGTGACTGGAAGGATGTCTGACGGGGGGAGATAAACTGAATCGGGGCGCTGCAGTGGGTGGGACAAGAAAATTGTGTAGCCTGGTTATAAGCGCGGGCAAAGGCTTAGGGCTTTAGGCAGACGCATTGTGCCAAGAAACTCAAGGTTATTCTGGGTTGAATATGTGTTTGTTGTATTCAGACAAAGGCTCTGTGAAAACAGGACGGTCGATTTTGATGAATTACATGTTATTGCACTGAAGACTGACTGTGAGTTGATGTTTACAAACTGAGGTGTAGGCTGGTTTATGTTTTTAATAATGTAATGTAATAAAAGACAAAATTCAGCACAAGTCTTGATCAAAATCACAACATTTGAAGCTTTGATACATTTACTTAAGTCGATTTTTTTCAGGAGATACTGTTACTTTCATTTGAGTTTTTTTTTTGTTTTGTTTTTTTGCTCCAGTATCTGTACTTTTACTTATGCAACAAAATTGGATATTTCTTCCACCACTGACTTTATATCAGAGCACAATGAATTGATGAATAACTTCCTTTTTCGGAGCAGCAGTTTAAGTCTTAATCAGTGGGTGTAAGTATCAATATTAAGAACAGACTACTCCCTAGAAGTATCTCAGCTTATTTAAACAAATGAAAACTACTCTATTTACAACCCAACACTCAAAAGCTATTTGTTAGCCGCACAACAAAAAAAACATTATGCCATTTTGGTTGCCTTGGTTACTGCTTTTGTATTTGAACTGTGGCAAAATATTCTAGCATTCTCACTTCACATTGGAAGCGCTTTTCTTCTATTCTTTTTGTAACCACATATTAGATGTAAGAGTGACGTTAAGATAGTCAAAGATTTGAAGACGAATGATTCCTTGAGGGTTTGATAATGTGCTGGCAATTTGTTCTAAAAGTTCGGATCTTTACGGCTGTTCCCATTTTGTACTTTTTTTTGCAGAACTACTTTCACCCTTGACGAACGACATAATTACGCATCATTCTCTCTGTCGTTCTCCATCTCGGTTCAAGTGCTGTCCTTGGGTCTGTTTGAGAGGCCACGCTAAATTACACACTTAAAATCATCACAGCCATGCTTTTGTAAGAAATCTACGACAATGGGCATCTGGATTAGACTAATAACGTCGCCCTTTGCAATGAGGACAGCTGTCAAGTGGTTAGATGAGACTGCGTGACCTAAAAATTCTCAAAATTACATGTTACTTTTATTGTTTTGGAAATGCTAAATTTGGCGAAAACAATATATTAAGTTTCACTTTCGTTTTTGATGCCCTGCGTCCCCTCTGCCTTTGGTCCCCGCGTTAAGTCACTTCTCCTTCACAAAACTATTAGCGTGTATCCTGCAAATGTCAAGTTGCTGTGTGCAGTTTTGTATCATGTTTTTGTGTATTTATGGAGAATTGTCGTGTAAGAGCATGGCTGACGTAGGCTAAACACTCAAACAAGCATGGATGGCATCTAAATCCTCTTCGGGTATGTTTTTTTTTATGAGGGAACAACATAATAACACGGTAGAAAGCTAAAAAGTAAAATTGATTTTGTATAATACCCCCTCTTTAACCAAATTACATTGACATCTCTGTTATCTACAAAATCCCATAATTGTTGTTTTGAAAATTATGAAATGTTTGATATAGAATACAAAAGTCTCAAGTTTCTTCTCTATCTTAAGTAGAATGTGTGATACTTTTCATCTTCAGTACGACTTGCTCCTCTCTTACCGACAAAGATAAGAGTGAAATCCATTACAGAGCTTCCTGTAACAGTCGCCAACATGAACCAGGGGGGGGAGGGGGCACACACAGCACACACTCATTCATCCAGGCACTGTCAATACTAACTCCTCATCATTTTCTTCATTTCCTCACAGCAGGGTTGTCCGTGGTGTCTGGGCCATTCGGAGCTCTCAAACGCCTCAGTAGGTCTCTGAAGTGCATAGAAGTGATTAAACCCATTGATGTCCAATATACACAGAAAAGTACAGACATACTGCTGTAGCTGAAGAAAAGTGATCTAAAAATATTGTGGGGAAGTAAAATCTGCTTGTAATAGTTCATAAGAGATTTGCGTTAGTTAAAAAAAAAAACATGCTTTTTTTTTATTTTTTATTTTTATTTTTTTTTTACAGAAACTAAGTTAGATACAGGCCTGTGTAATAAGTGTTTATCCACTGAGTCACATGCTGTCGGTGTGATTCCAGTTCCCACAGATGTTGTTGTGTCCCACCTCGCCCCCAGTGTCTGTGAGTGGTTCCTTGATGTAAAGCTCTTTCAATGCTCTTCATCCTTGACCATAAGACTGGCATGGTGAGAGACAAAAATAGTTTCACTTTTCATTGATAGTAGATAGATACATAGGTAAATACTATAATGATCCCCCTCAGGAAATTCAGGATTCAAGTAGCAAACACAGTCATGCCAAGACTTATGCATAAATAATACAAACTGATAAATGTGACTGGCATCTGAGGCCCTCAAAGTTGTCAACATTACGTTTGAAACAATATGACATTGGTATAAAGGCACGGGGGGCGCAGAGTAATCACGAGAGCTGAAAAGCGTGAAAGTACCATTACTCATAACGCCATATACACACAGCAAAGACAAATGACTGCAATCCAGAAGCAGTACTCTAATATGAATCTGCTTAGGCGGAAAGAGGAAAAATGTCTTTTATTGTTTTTAATAATCGTCACACACTGGAAAAGGTAGCTTCTTAAGGTTGACTCACGGGTTTCAGTCACGTGACCTCTTCCCATGATGGACGCCATTTTGAAGAATTTAGACTGGGACTGAGCAATTCATCTAACATTAATCAAGTCAATACAAGCATGTGATTTGTGGATTCATTTGATTTTGTTTTTGAAAGTGAATTGAACTGAAAATCACATGTTCATACTGCCCGGCCCTACTTTATACTGTTCAACATTTCGTTTTAAAGTAAATATCACAGTAACTGTTGTAATTTTTGATCCCCATGAAATCCATGGATAGAATCAGATACTTTTCCACTGATGCTATGGGATTCATTAATATTAGTTAATAATGTCAGCTAAAACTAAGAGGCATAGACTCCAGAAGGCTGTAAGCGAGGCCGGATTAAAACTCCAGACACTGACCAGCTGTGCCATGACTCAAGACGGGGATCCCAGACAAAAACACAAAGTGACATTAAATCTTTCACATTATTTATTATTACACTGTTCTAAATTGTCCTATTTATGTGAGTTTTTCCCCAGTTCCAATACTTGTTCAAAAAGGAATCTAGTTTCTATACTATGGATTACTATCTGGGTATTCATTTCTGACAGCCATAGTTTGTTATGTTCTATCTATTTTTCCTGCCCTACTATATGACTGAAAGAATAATTTAACTGTTATGCAATAGTAATTTTCTGTCTAGTGCTGATTAAAGTCATCAAAATCCACTTGGCTTGACATATGCAGCCATTGAAAGTGAAATTTTGTCTAAAAAGTAAAAGTGAAGGAAGAAGAGAGGAGAAAGATGTTAAAATATGTTAATGAATAAGCCTAGACAGGGTAAAAACACTCACGCTAACATAACAAGCTCAGAGAGGCAGTATGATTTTGTATGTGTAATAATCCACAAAGTATGAGGTAATGTTGTGACACAGCTGGAGCAGGTTGCATCATGTTTTTTTCTGGGCTGGAACACATAGATCATTGCTCAGTGTCCAAACCAAAACCACACCATGACCAAGGGATTTGACAAGCTGATTTTGTGTAAAAGTGGTCAAAATGGTGTTTGAAAGAAAAAAAATTAAAAGTAACATCTGATAAAATGTGTGTCCTTGAGCCTACACAGTCACTATGTACTGTACTGCTAAATGAAACTCTGCAGAACGCTGAGTAAGAACTGATTTAGGTCTTAATACTTCTTCAATCCAACTGGGTACATGTAACCTTTTTCCTAAGATGGCTGAGCAATATAATTAATCACAATTTCTTTGTCACATTTCTTGCTTTCACGCCTGAACTCTGCTCCAAACCACATGTTTTTACTGACAGAGGATTGCCTGTGGAACTCCTGATTACAAAAACATATTCAGAAAGGACTGGATCTCAATTAAAATGTGATTATTTGTTTGGATAAACTGAATGGACAAAATCAGAAAACACCACACAATCTCTGAGCTTGAACCTTGTACCTAATTAATGGTAGCAATTAGCCGTAAGAAGAAAACATATAAGAAAAAAACATGGAGCTATAATAAGAACTGGATAAGACAGTCCTCCATCCCCGTGTGACTCGACTGGTGGCCAGTCCAGAGGTACTGCAGCTCCTGGGAGCTCGGGCCCAGAAAGAATTCCCATGTTCAGCTAACAGAACATCGGCAGCTTTCACAAAGGTCGGGTTTTATAGGGATTCTTCTGTATTTTAACAACATAAACTTTTTTAAATTCTTAAAAAATCCTAAGAGTTAGCTTTGTAAAATTTTGCCTAGCGTCGCTCTGAGCCTGCACTATTGTCCTTATTCTGCCTGCCCACTTTTGCCATAAATGTCACTAAACCACGTTTTCTTTGTGGTGGCACTTCTGGTTAAGCAGACCATTAAAATATGATATAAAGTAGACTGATTTGTGTCAAATTTTGCACCGGTTCTCTGGGAGGCTTTAAAACAGCTTTGTAGTACGTGTAGAAATTATTTGTTGCCAAGATTTGCAGCCCCATGCAAAATAACACAACCTGAAGAGCGATGGCAGCATCCACAGCAACTTCCAGTATAAGGTGAATAGCTCCGCTCCAGCAGCTGTCGCTCTGATTGGTCAGAACTGATCATGTGGTGCACATTCCTGACGTCACATGTTGGGTAGCGCTCGAGGAGTATTCAGGTAGTAATGTGGAAAAATTTGAGACATTTCACACCAATGAGCACAGGCCATTGAAAACAATAGACTGCCATCTTTGGTTTATCTTCCAGATCTTAAACTTCCATGGAAAAAAACACACTGAGTCAAAGGTAACGTGTTTCTATATAAAAATAATTATATTGCTCTTGTTAAGTGCAGCATCTTTGAGTTCCATGCAAGTTGTGTTGCCATGACAGCACTTTGTTTTTGTCATTTTTACAGACAAAGTTAGAAGAAGTCTTATAACAAATGTCCACAATTTGGCATCTGCTTGAGCCTGGCATAGTCTTCACTAACACACGATCTGAAAGTGCCCGTGCACTGTTTACATGAAAGTTTTAGAGAGAGTTCTTTCTAGCTGCACCCCTCTGGCACATTCTCTGTTTCGAAGTAACAAACCAATGGTATTCTGAAAAAGGCAGAAAAATCTCAGAAAACAAAGTCCACAGCCTGATAAAAGTGCTTCGGGACATCAGCGGGAGCCCACATAAAGCTCATAGTGCATCATCAGGAAATACAGCCTATAGACCAGGACCTTGCCATTTACTGTAGCTAATAAGAAGACAGTTTGTTTGGACTTGGGCCCTGCAGTACTGTTTTATAATACTATTTCATAATATTTCCTTCACAGCGACTGCAGCAACCTTGATCCAGGTCAAACTTTCATGGGAAATCACTTCATTCACCATGCTGGACAAATCAAGGAATTAAACATGCTTACTCACTAATCAATTTTGAACAAAGACAAACAACAATGGATCAAAAGATTTTCACTATAATGGAAGACTTAATTGTAGAGATGAAAATTAATTTGCCCACTGCATCTGACAACAGTGGACTAGTGATTATCAAGACCTCTGGTTCTCAAAATGGAACCACTGGTCGTGTGATGAACTTCTTTGGCAGCTTGAGTCCTGATTACATGAAAAACAATTATTCTAGATTATATTCTCTAGTTAAGGAAGTCATTCGTTTCTGTAATTTCGGTGTGTCCAGATTTGATGTTTGAAAGCCACAGGTCTAGAAGCTGTCCTTTCAGTAGGAATGATTACACGGCCATACTAATGCCATACACGTGCGTTTAATTAGCAGATAAAGTTAAATGGCAGCTTAGTTTGAGTAGTCCGAGTGTCTGGTGGTTAGTGTCATGGCAACAGCAACCCAATGTATTGTTGTAAACCGCACGACGAACAAATGAATGGTGAGTATAACAAAAGTTAACACCATAAACATAACCTCCAGATCTGAATTTTTAGCCCTGGTTAGCTGAATTCTCCAGTCAATAAGAAATGAACTGAACTATAGTAAACATATAGACATGACCTTGGTGTAATAATCTTTGATACAATAGCAGAGGAAAAAAGAGTCTTAGTCCAGAGTGCAGTCAGTCAATAATCTGATAAGCAGAAGGACAAACACAACAAAGCCAGTCTCACATAGACACTGTCCATCACACTGAGTCAACACACTTGGCTTAATGTGGTCTCAGCTAGTCCCCAATAGCTGGATTATAGTTCTTTCCTTTTAAACGCTACACTTTTTCCACAAAGAGAGCAAAAACAAAGCCAATGCCTGTAGATGCGAAAATGTGCTAAATCGCAATATCAGTAAAACCATACTTTCTTCTACACTCCAGTCTCTTTGCAAAGGCTCAAATTGCTATACCTCACTAGTCAATACAGAAAATTAGCCTGTGTTCCTGTGGTCCTTGTTTGAATGTGACACTTTAAAGAAGACTATTGTGCTTTTATCTGATACATATGTATGTGCGTATCACAGATTAAGAAGAAGTGGTGGTGAAGACAGGAATTTATTTGCAATATGGCGTCTTGAAAATAAGTGATTAAACATGCACAAATCACTCCAAAAACAACTTCGGATGGGTAAATGTTGAGAGGAAATAACTATAACATAGTTAAATGCTCTGAAAAGTAAATTTTGCATAATCTGCTTTAGGGACTTTGACCATTCCAAAATTGATTTTCCTTATTTCATTGTTAATTGCTATTTCAATGGTGCTATTTTTGTCATTAGTCTAAAACCTAGGGATAGTCATCAGAGAAATTATTTAAAAAGCATCTACCTGTCTGTGTCTACATGCTGCTAATTAGCCATTTCAAATATAGCCCCATTCTCCACTCCAACAATGGGAGTAGTTATTCATCGACTTTCATTAATACTTTTAATTTTTACTTTTTGAGGATTTTCATACAGTCAATTAATTAAAGGGAATAGCAGAGTTTTAATGAGACACATGTATGAAAAGTGAGAATTTGTAAGACATGTTTCAGATGCTGGAGCAGTACTACAAAATTTCAAACTTGATTTTGATACTAAGGAATAGACCCAATACTTAATACCAATCCTGATGTCACAATGATAATAATTTAAAAAAAAAACAAAAAAAAAACACACACTTTATTTAGACAGAATGTAATTTTCAATTTAAAAACTATTCAGGAAAGCTTCATTCTGTCCTGTGAATATGACTTTATTAGTATTGCTAATTGCTCAAATGAGTATCTAGTTTCGATACTAGTTTTAGTATTAATTAGTTTCTGATTTTTAGTACTTTTGACAGCCCTATTCCAGATTTTATGTGTCGCAAGATTGCATGCTCTTACTTCAGCACCTTCTTAGTCTTGTCCCTCTTTGACTGTGGCATTATTTTGTGCTCCTGACAAAGGCACGGCGGTAGTGCCGCTCTCATTAGGCCTTATGTTGGTGGGAAAAACTGAGCACTGCGTGGCAAGAGCTTTACAGCCAAAAGGCATCGGGGCCGGAATGCAAAACAGCTTCAAAGCGGGAGACAGAATGAGATGTATTTATGGAGTCTAGAAATGAAGAACTAAAAAGTGGACATTGTAGAACACTGTGTGCTGTTTGAACTGAAATAATCCAGGGGTTATGTCAAGTCTTTGGTCTCAAACACAAACCGTCTTAAACAAAAGAGCCGTAATACCTCAAACATAAATAATTCTTAAACTTTAGCCATGACATTGAAGTGGCTTAGGTTTAGACTGTCTTAACAGTTATAACACATTTTAAAAAGGGACCATAGATATTTTTCAATCAATGTCTCATACATCTCAGTAGGATATCGATTTGTACTACTGCCACCAACCAAGTAGATCTACAAAGTGCTTTGAAGACTTTTTGGTGACATCGCTCAATTGACCTTAAAGCAGCACGGTGTAACCATATTTCGGAACATTCTCCATGGAAATACATTTTATGCCAGACTGTAGAATATTACAGCCCTCCACCAGGCCAACTAAGTCAGATTTGTGGAGATGGAAGCCTCAGTGCAATAAAAGAATTAAAAAAGATCCTTTTATTTTAGTATATTTTTTGGGATAAAAAGTTACACATTGAGGCTTTAAGTAGTTGCTATAACCAAAACATAACCAGAAAACATAACCTCTGTAACATTTTTATTGTCTTTATTAACCAAGATAATCTGTTAAAAGCTTCCATGTGGACAGTGTCGTTCATGTAAAATGAGATATCTGTCGTTCTCCAATTCACAATCAGAAAGCTGTTTTGCATCATTGAAAACCGTCTGTGCTCAACAAAGAGCTGAATGACAAACTCAAGGCCAAATAAACATAGTAAGTGCTGAGAACGTGGCCGGTCGAACAGCGTGACAAAATCATGAATGCATCCATGAAGTTTGGAGTAGTGGAGTGTTCAAGGTTAACAACAAACTGAAAGTGAATCAAAGGCTTTACTATGGGGAGGCGAAAGATGCTACATTCAATATCCCGCACATCCCTGGCTCTTTTTCTCACCTGCATTACCACCCAACACATTCATGCCTCTTGGCCCCAGATGTGAATTCAAACAGAGCGGAGCGTGGGGATGGCACTAGTCTGCAGCAGGTGATCTGTCCTTGGGTTTGACTACCTCAGTAATGTAAAACAGCTATTCCCTTTTCCATACCATCGCTGTGTACTTTCTCCTACTCTGCTGTTATGAGTGTAGAGGACCTGTGCAGTATGCTTTAGCATCACCATGATATGAATCATTTATTCATTCAATGTCATTTCAAATGTTTCTTTAACTATGTGGCCTCAGCAGCACAGAGCGAGATCCACACATTTCATAGAAGTAACAAGTGCTGTATTCAAATGTTTTGTGTTTAAAAGGTTTTTTTATATCTCACATAAATATATATTCATGCTGTGAGTGGGGTCGCCTCTCCACAGACCTGACTATTTTTGCTCCTTTAATTATTTTATTTTGAAATTTGAATTTTATTACCATTTATTTTTTTGCTCTTTGGCATTATATTGTAAAATATGAACTATTGTGTCTAAGTGGATGTTGTCAACTGCTTGTCTCCATGGACACAGACAAGTTTAATGCCATACTATGGAACATTTCAGGCCAAGCAATAATATCTCCATGGAGAAAAACTGGTGGTGTACCCTGGTATTCCAAGAAATATGTTTCTAGCGATATTCCGCCGACCAAAACAACGACGGCTCTTTACTGGCTGGACTGGTTTGAGAAAGTAAAGAACTAAACTGGACGTGGTTGTCTGTTTGATCGATCACCATCTCACCACATGTCCCTCCCCATGACTCCTCAATCACCAGAGCCATAGATCTTTGCAGATACATGTCCTGCTCTAATACTGTAAGGGGGCAATGGGGACAGAAAACAAATCTAAAATCTAATTTCACTCACAAACAGTAGCGTCTGTACATCAGATTACAATCAAATTGAATTTCCTTGGTCCCATTTCCCAAGTTGCTTGTACAAAACGCCCTGGTTCTGAGTCAGCCTGGATTTTACAAGACATTAGAAAGGCCAGCTTGACATTTGATCATCTCAAACAAACAAACAAATCAACTTTTTTGGCCTTTGTCTTCCTGTGCTACGGTTTCTATCCCAGTGGACAATACCCATCTTGTAATTTCCCGAGACAGTGCACTAAAGTCCAGTATTTCCCGAGGGCTACCTTCTATAAATGCCTCTTATTCCATGCACAGTCTTTGTTTCTCACGTTTTCATCATCCATAGCGCTCTCCAAATATGGGCCAGCACTCATTTTGTATTCAGGACAAGCCCTAGGTGCATGTTACCACCTTTTATATTTGCCCTCTCTTCCTTTCAGGTGACTGTCAGCTGATAAAGAGCTCATTCCAAAATTAAGGATTGGAGATACATAGAATCCAATAGCACCTAAATTACTTTGTCTGTTGAGATAGAAAAAAACATGAATTATTTAACATCAGATTAGGACCAAAATTACCTCTGCATCTTACAGACATCACTTGCTTTAGGAGGAATTATTCTTAAACCTCAAATCAGTACTGTAGAATTTATATAAAATTCTATGGGATTTCATTGGAATTTTTCAGCTCTGAACTATTTTCCCTAATAGCAAGTGTTCTGTTCAAGATACAGAAGCAATTTTCTTATTCTGAAGATAAATATATGGAGATGTTTTCTGATCACATATAACACAGTAATGACAGAATGTAACAGTATGTGATGGGAATATGTCCCTAGAATGGTCATTTAGGTCTTTTTTTTTGCCTGTTAAATGTTTAATGTTTGAAAGACTTTAGAATGCTATTTAATTATCGTACCCAGAATGTCGGCATAAATTGGAATTTGACCGCGCCCCCCTTTTAAAAGATACAAGACTCAAAATTCACTTAATATAATATTTCATATGGTAAATCTGATGGTTATAAATTATGTAATTGTAAATACATAAACCCCTATGTTATATTGCTGTATTCCTCATCATGTCAATAGCCTTTGTTCCAAATTCCATGACTATGTGACACTGTGTGAGACTATATACACTTTTAACAGGCTCATATAATTTTGTCCAAGGTGGATCCCATAAAAGAGTTTTCAAGATCCTGAGGCCAAACTGGGGCGAGTTAAAACAAAAGACCCTGAACTCAACCCCTAAAAGGAAAATAATAAAGAAATACTTAGATTTCCTCCAGCCATGTTAGTTGGTGCCAATATTGATGCTGACTTCTGTACATGGTGTTACACAGTAACACCATGGATACTGATCAGGTCATGACCTTTGCCCTCACTGACCCTCACAGGCCTCTAGTGTGCACCTCAGTGGGAGTGAATGCTGATGTGCTTATAAAAGATGAGTGAGAGAATATAACACCCCATGGTCCTTAATACAGAGTAACAGTACCCTCTGTTATATTGGTTAGTCTCTTTAAGGAAGCTCAAATCTCATTTAATGTTTTCAAATCAGGGTCATACAATTGAAGTTTATGTTATGAGGTCAATATGGATATGTCAGAGGGTTGGAGTCTGAGAAAAGGGGCTAAAGCCTTGTCTACCTTTCCCAAATTTGATAAATCTAGAGAAATGTATCATTTTACTTCCTGGTTGTACAAAGGCAGCAAATGTTACATGAGTAGAAGTAATTACATAACTGTTACCTATCAACTATACTGTAAACAAGGGCCAAAGCTCATTTAATTTGAACAATAGTAATGATTTTACATAACAGAAGTATATGACAACACTTACTTTTTAAAATGGATTTAGTTTAGTTTAAACTGACAGAAAAAAACATGTTCCTTGTGCCTGTTTCTGTATTTTTGATAGTATTTTGTATACTGATGACATAAGATTCAGCACAGTACTTTTTTTTTTTTTACTTTTCTTCACAAACTGTCACTGGACTGATGCAAAACTATGATAAACATTTACCATGGTTACTATCCCGCTAAATAAAGTAATAATTGAAAAAACATCTAATCTACTGGGTGATAACTAAACCTGCTAATTATACTAGTCTAATAATGAAGCTAACTGGAGTTTTTGCACGTTATAGCAGGTGAATAATTGCGGCAGGATTAACGCTAGTCCGATAACGCCCCATACGCCTGGAGTCATCTTACACTGCGGACGGGAAGGGAAAATAATAATGCAATTGCAAGCGAGGGCAAATTTTATTATAGACGATAAAGAATGGATTCATAAGTCGTGATGGAAATAGCAGGAACCAGAGGCACTCATTCTTCAGAAAAAATGGCTTCCATCTCCTGACCTTTTAGAGAGAGGCGAGAGAGAGAGGCTCATTGTGTGCGTGGAAATGTTCCTTGTGATAAATTACTGCTCGGGTATTGCTCACACATAGACTATTGTTTTTCTCACGGCAAAGGTCCCCTAAGTGAACACCCAACAGACAAAGTCTTCCTCCATTGTTGAGTTTAGGAGTGGAGTCCAAATATATGCACAAGGTTAATGAATATTTATTTTAAAGGCCACAGATCATGCACTGTCTGTATTATTATTCTGAACCTGGAAATAAATGCTTCAACAAAGATGTACCTTTGACGTCTTTGTTGCTGTTTTGCTGCTCAAAATGACTAAATTACTGATTAGAATTGATAATAATAAACTGAAGGAGCGCTCCACTTGTTGGCATTAAATCATACTTAAATCTTGGCAGAAAGCCGTGGCTCTTTAGTGAAATAAAACACTTTAAAAGAGCTCATAAGTGACTGTTGTTTTCTATCTTGGCACTTAGAGTGTGATCACAGAGTCAAGTTGAAATGCCTTTTCGTGAAAAAAACAAATTTAAGTAAAATGCTGGCAATTTGATTAAGAACTAAAATCACTCCATTAGTCAGTTCTTCTTTGGTTCCTGTGGACTTCATAGCCACAGGCACAGTTTGTGTTGTGCATTATCTCCATTTGCCAAACTCCATAATAATTTGTTCACATTTTAGGCAGACTGCCTGTAGATTTAGGATTTGTAATGTGATCCCCCTGTAGCTATATTTTGGCGTGACTATGACCAATTTAACATCCTGAAGGAACTGTTTGCTTATCATCATCTCACAGTGTCTAAGCAACAACACAATGTGCTTCATAAAGCACATCCTGGTATGATTTAATACTATTATATTTGGCCTTTTACAAAACACAGATTCAATGACAACAAACTAATGTGCAAATTCAGTGTGTGGCTTATGAAACAATGTTTTCAATGAAAAAGGTCACTGCGTTTCATTTTTGATGTTGTCATATAAAAGCATTGTCCATGTAAGTTCTTGCAGTTTTGAAATGAACACAACGAAATTATCTAAGAGGCAACGGACAAAAGTGTCGTTAATGACCCTGTGTAAACCTGGTTAAATAAATGAAAGAATATGGTAGGTTTTGTTCCACCCGTGGAGGTTATGATTTAATGCTTAATCTAGTTTTTATGCAGCTGCAAATGACTTTCAGTGGGATGAAAGAAGAAAATGCCTATGAATATCCGGAGGCACCGTTTTATGAATGTCTTTATGAAGATGATTTTAGAGCTCTATCTCTCTGTATCTGACTTTGTGGCTCCTCTTTTATCCACCAGTGTTACTTATAAAGCCTAATGTTCCAAGACGTAATCTTAAAAGCTGTCACATCACATTCTGCTTTGTGACGTCCGGAGGGCACCGAGCTGCAGTGGGAGCGGCAGATGAAGTTTGTGCTCAAAACTAATTAATAGATTTCTTAACTTCTAAAATGCTCTTGTTATTGAAAGAGTCGTCATAGCTGCCTGTGAAGTCCAGTCAAAGGTACATTTTAGATTTTTGGGCATTGGTTTGTGAGAAAGTTAGAAGCAAATAACAAAAGTTTGACATTTAGTGCCATTTCTAAACAAGAATGCTTTTTGAATGAAGTGCTGGACTGGTAACCTGTGCAAGACCGTTTTGGTATTTCTCTACAGTAGTTTGAGCTTTTGTGTTTAGGTTGTTGCCTTTGAGTTTGTCTTTTGAATCCTCAGAATTTTTGTTTCATGTTATATATTCTAAAACATAATAAACACTCAAATTTTAAACTCTAAATGTGTTGAATAATACCTGTGCTCCTGAGTTGGCACCAGTGTACTTGTGTCCTTTCTGTCTGGCCGTGTAATGCATTAGTGACTGTGGTAACTAATGGTAGGGCAATGGGCCACTCTGAGTAATCGTCCTGGTGATAAAGGAGCAGCCGGTAATCTATTCCTGGAGAGGAGCACACTGCATCTCTTCTGGGACCATGCATTTACAAGCTCCTCCTCATCTACACTGCTATTCCTGGACACAGCTGCAGACAGAGGGATGGCTGTGTCTGCTGGCCCCTGCTCTAAGTGTGTTTATGATGTATCCATCAGGGGACATCTGGGACCGGTCAAAGTCTGTGTGAAAGTAGGGTTATCAAAAAAATACAAGTATCATTACTGAAAAAAAATCATGTAAAAGGGAGGCTGTGTAGTGGAGGAGTATTTAGTGTTAAACTATGACATACTTAGATTATTATTTTGCATTTTGTTCATTGTAAACCATAATATATTGATCTAAATAATGGAATAGATAATGGAAACGGGTCCATTGACGTTCTGTTCAAAACTGCAGAACCGAGCAGCTGCGTGTCCTCATTGTGGCATTTCACTGTAGCAAAAGGCAGATTTTCATGTATGGATTAAGATTACACAAACATGAATAAATCCATTGATCCATTTACAACTTTGATTAAACTAATGACTGTTGTAACATGGTTAAAAACGCCTAAAAGTAAAGAAATCTGTTAAACAATACAATATTCAAAGTTGTAAATGGATTAATTCATGCATGATTGTGTAATCCTAATCCGTATATGAAAATCTACAGTGAAATGCCACTATGAGGACACGGAGCTTCTCAGTTCTGCAGTTTTGACGTTTCATACCAGATACCACAAAAATCAAACATTTACTTTAGTATCAAAATAGAGTATGAAATGTTCGTGACAACCCCTTGTGAGAGAGTCCACGATCACCCGCGGTCCTGACGAGCCTCTGTGGTGGAGTGCATGCTTTAGCGAGTCGGATGGTACTTACAGTTGTGCTGTGGCCGGGGGGTGCTTTGGCCTAGATAGTAAAGGTGTGTGCAGTCAAAGATGCAGAGCTCAGTGAAAAGTAAAAATGGAGCAGAGGTTTCTGGGGGAAAATAATTTAAATTTTAATGAAGATAGAAACTTTACACTCCAACAAACAGAGCAGAGATTCAGCTCACTCCTCCATATGCAGATTTGAGATGGTCTCCTGCATTTATTAAAACTAGACTACAGAGGCTCTTTAAACATGTTCTATAATTGATCAGATATTAGTAACTATTTTTATTACTGTTTCACTGGGCTTGGAGCGAACAGCAGAGCAAAAATGTTGCTTTGTCTTTAAAGTTTTTCACTTTCACATGTACATTGTTCTTTCTTTGTTCTTTTTAAACCATATCCAGTATTTGCAAAATGTTAAAATGTTTTCAAATATACGTACGCAAACAAGGGCTGCTTGATTATGACAAAAATTATAATCTTCATTGTTTGGCTTATTATTCAAACCACAATTATCTCAAACTATTTCTCCTATACTGTCAGAATAGAGTTTTAAAACCCTATCTAGATAAACTGTTGGTTTTCAGATTCTATGATGCGATGACGTCCCACTTCCAGATGGGGGCACAAGAGCCAGATGTCCCTATTGATTGCATTGTACTCATGAAATATCCAAATGTCCAGAACTTAATAATTTATATTGATGACTAGACCCAGGAACTCACTGTATTACAACACAAATCTGTAAATCAACCCCCCTTCTCCATCTGTATTACTTATTATTGGCGTATATAATGTGTGACATCATCTGAAACCAGGGATTAAGGGTCTTTCCTCCAAGTTTTCATGGGCAGAACAAGCACACACATATCAGTCTGAACAGAAATTACTATTACTATGTTATTATCGATTATACAATTTTGTAACTGAAAAGTAATGAGTGACCGAATGAGTGACCAAATTGAGTTCTTTCTTCCTTTTGAAAACTACAATTTGAAAACAATGATAAACACCTATAATTATCCACCATCTGAAATCCCCGTGAGGATGAACGACTACAGTACAAGAGCATTTATCACGGCCAAATCCTAAACAGCAGCAGATGCCAAAGTGTGGATGGCGTCCTTGTCCAAGTGCTTGACCCTGTGAACTCCATTCAGATTCAAGGTGGAAAGAAAGTCGCCTGATAAACAGTGCATACAGATTAGACACATGCGACTACGATGGCGGGAGATAAGATGTATTAAAGAGATAGAGAGAGGCAGAGCAGAGAAAGGTAATGTTGACAGATTGTGCCGTAGTCCCACAGGACGTTCAGGGACAGCTCGGCTTAAGACTATAATACCACTTAAACCCGTCCAAGGTTCCACCACCATCATTATCCAGCCCACATGAACTCAAAATACAGTGCCTTTTCTTTTTAATAAGGACTAATAATTTTGCTATTTTGCTTTGAGAAAGTTTGTGAAAAATTTCAAATAAACAGGGTAACAAATATTTACATTCACCCGTATACGTATGTCAACACACTGATGAAATCTCGACAGCAGTGGTTTGGACGAGCTTTAGAAATCCTTGTGTTAAAAGCTTTGAGTATTGATTCAGATGCAGAGCCACTTTAAGGATCCTTTGACATCCATTACTTCAATAATACCCATGTGTCACTGAAGGAATCACCAGATAACTCTGTGAGAGCATTTGCACAGCTTTTCAAATATAGATACAAATGTCAAAGACTGATTTGTGCATTTGTGAAGAAGCTTGAGTTTAAGATAACCTCTCCATGTCTGACGTTTGGTGTTTCTCTTTATACTGCGGATCCACGTGGCTTGGGAAAATAAATTATAAGTATTTAATTGAATATAATTTTTATATATTGTAGTTTAAATTGGAATATTGTGATCTTGAAAAATTAAAATAAAATAATATTTTATTATTATTCATCACTCAAAAGGAATCTGGTATACCCGCCAAAACCCTGTGCATTTATCGAAATATGCATTTGGAGTCCTGTCGATCTTCAGATCCACATACTTATGTGAGCAGCTATTCTCCATCATGAACTATGTTAAAAACAAACAGCACTCACGCCTCATAGACAACAGCTCACAGTCCTGCGTAAAGATGAATGTGACTTCGTACAGCCCTGATTTGCAGACCCTGTGCGCACAGGTTTATGAGCAGAAGTCTTCGTGGCACTCCATGGATTTCATATGCAACACACCATAGTTATATATAACTATATATACAATGTTATCTTCATTTTAGATGTCAAAAAGTATGTGTGGCTCCCAGTGTTTTTTTTTCTGTAAAAAACAGGTCCAAATGGCTCTGTGGGGGTTAAAGGTCGCTGACCCCTGGTATAGAGCATCACAGGACAGTCTGAAGTCTGAACTTTTCCTTTATATGTACGCGCAAAGAGGCAAAGACTGTCCTTGTGTATTTCATTTCACGGTCTGAAAAAAGGCTATGTCAGTAAATGTCATATAGCTTTAGCTTTGGATGTTTTTATTTCATAAAAGGTCACTTTTTAGGAAATACAGACAGTTCAAGTATTAATTTCATAAAAAGATACTGCATATACATAAGAGCAAAGTTTTATAAAACGCCTTTACTTTTTTGAAAATAGCGCAGTTTGGAAATGTTGCTATAGAGTGTTTGTCATGCATCACACGTTATGTAATCTTGATGTATTCTTTTGAGATTCCAGCCTTATTCACAACTCATTCAGAGAGGAAATTTTGACTTGATTGGAAGCAGTGTTCTGTCTCCTCTGTCTTTCATGTCTTTAAAATGCTGCACTAACCATGGTAACCGTCACCAACGTGTTCAGTTTTGAGTTTTAAATGGTTGAACTGAAACAATAAGATCATTTCTGTAACTAATTTGAATGTGTAAGAGAAATGCACAAAAGAATCAAATGCACAGATTGTACAAAAGAATCCATCTTGGAGCGTCTCTATCTGAGGAGACACAAATCCTCGGCTCTGCTCTGCCCCTGTAAAGCTGCTCTGAGCCTGCCACAGCATTATTTCACTTTTGTGCCTTCAAATCTCTGTTGTGACAAAGTTATTCTTCCAGGAAGCCAAATCACATCAGGAGCTCCTCGCCTGTCCAATAACATTTTCTCTTATCTTTTGTTGGAGAGAGGAAACAGCAGGCAAAAAGGCAAAGATCAGAAACCCACAATATACACAGTGGATCTTTATTAACTATACACTAGATACATCCGCAGTATAAATACAGCTTGTCATTTAATGCTATAGTCTCTATTTTTTTCCTATGAATGCACTTGGATCTTCCGTCATACGCAATCTCTGCTAACGTCAAGTTCAGTTGTGGAGCGGTTTCCTCTCAGTGTTGTAATACATAATCCTAAAAGGACGGCTTCATAATCTCACAGAGAACAAGAAGTAATACAAAACACTGGTAAGGTTGTTTTGTCATCGAACAGAGCAGCATACAGTTTGTAAAGGTATTGGACAGCAGAGAAAAATACTATAGAGAACGATGTTTAGCACCTCAACCTCTCAGCTGCTTCTTTCTCTTTCTCTCTTCCTCTTGCTCTTTCTCTGTATCTTTCTCTCTCCTTACCCTCATCTTTCTCTTTTCCCTTTCTCTCTGTCCTCTCTCTTTCTCTTACTCTCTCTCTCTTTCTCTTTTTCTCTCTTTCTCATGCATACCAGTGAATTGATAACCATAAAATTTCCCCTGAATGAATATAAGTTGGACTTAGGGCTTTGCAATTAATAAAAATGTAATTGAGATGGAGGCTCAGTCATTTCTAATCATCAGCTTGGGGCTTTTTAATCAAGCGGACAGCAGCCAATACTCTTTCAGTTAAAAACATGTGGTTTGTAAATGGTAAATGGTTACATATTTATATAACACTTTTCCACCTTCAAGACACTCAAAGCGTTTTACCTCAGGAAACACTCACGCATTCACACACACATTTATTCACCAGTGTACACAGACACGAAGGCGAGGTGGGTTAAGTGTCTTGCCCAAGGACATAATGACAGCATTTTGTTTATGTTGAGAGCGGGATTCAAACCACCAATCTTCGTTTCAGTGGACAAACACTACCATCTGAGCTACTGTCGCCTCTACTGTGACATAGTTTTGACTTTTTTGAACTGAAAGGGAATGATTAAAAGTCTATTCTGTTTATGCTCAGAAAATGAATTTTGAACGCCATTTTGTGATTCTTTTACTTGTCATATTCTTGTCGAGCCCTCGTCGAAGTGGTTGTCTGTCTTTGTGCGGCTACAGCTCTGCCACTGAACGTCGTCACAGGGAGTGGCTTTGTGTCTTCTGCAACTCCAGAATTAAATAGTTTTGTAGTAACACCATAGTTCATTTTAGAGCTATATAAATACTGTAGTGTCATGTCATATAAAGGTAATTTAAACCAACAGCAGAAAAAAAACAAAAAACAGGTTGAGTTAAGTAAAAAAAAGTTAGTATTACCCGTTCACCTGATTCAAAAAGAGTGAACAGAAATCAGCGCCGTACTGTTAGGCTTTAATACAGCCCCATACAGAGCCTCAAACATGTCAACATGCGAAGTGTAAGTCTGTAACAATGTGGTGATTATGAGGTGTTTATCTCAAACTAGCTCTTTTCAGCAGGACCATTTCCATTAGCCACGTCTGCTGGCCACGCAGCAAGCTAAATCACTGTGATCAGGACGAGTGCTGCAGGTGTTCTTTTATAGCACAAGTACCACCGCTATGGCCCAATGACATATCACATACTTGACAAATCTTTCATCAATTTCATTTGGATTGAACGGGTATTAAACTGATGTGTTCTTTTCATTTAGTCTGGACTTATTTTTGAAGAGGGTTGTCAAAAAATGTATAGCCAGACATTTGTACTGAGACTAGATGCACATTTGAGCAGGTGTCAAAACTAAAAATAAAGTACATAAGATAAAGCAAAAGAGACATTTAATTCTGTTAATTGGACAAAATGTTTTAGAGTTTGTTTCACTGCTCCTCCAAGCCACTTCTTCAGTTCTAGTCAGATTGCTGGTAGACACTGCCTTATATCTGAAGGAGATGTTAAGTACACTGAAACTAACCCACCTATTTCTATACAGTTATTGTTGGATGAGTGGCAAAATGTCTTCACTCTAAAACTCTAAAACTTTTGCCATACCTGGAAAAACAAGGATAAATTTAGACATTTCCTGAATAGTTACAGAAAGGTGTTAATCTCCTTTAGAACTATTATGACACTACATGGTAATATTAATGAAATTGCAATTCTTTTGGGTCGAAATTTCAATAATTGTGTGTTTAAAAAGCCCGATTAAATTATCAATGGAGATTCAAATCCAGTATTAAGTCTTTCATCAAATTAGACACTACTAGTGAAGGGCAGCTTTCACAACTGTGGTATTTTGGCTGTTTTATTTCAGCATTAACTGCAGAAAAGATGCTTGGTATTTGATGGATTATTGGCTTTATTTATTAAAACCTGAAATAACTTAAGACATGTACAAGGTCTTTGCTCAGAAGGAGTGCACAATTAGACAAAAATGACACTACGAAAATTCTCCCGAAATGCCTCAAAAACTGAAGGAAGCAGCAGCACAATCAGAACAATAAGTCTGCAGATAATGGCCCTGGATTCCTTTGTGTTCTGCTACTGTTAGGACGGTACAATGAAATTAATTTTAATCGAGATGAAGATTCCGTCATTAAGATTATGAAATGAATATGAAAACCCCAATAACCCACTTTTAAAGTCAAAATAAAACTGAGTGAATCAATATAGTATCGATCATCTATACTGTTACCTGTTCAAATGAGTGAACTGATCAATGAATCTAATTAATCTACTTCTGATATCTGGTTTAGAAGCAACCTTAATATATCACAGGGGAGACAGTAGCTCAGTTGGTGTTGTTGGAGTGTTTGTCCACTGATCCACAGGCTGGAGGTGCGATTCCAGCTACCACAGATAAATACTGTCTTTGTGCCCTTGTGAGCAAGACACTAAACTAAAAATAAATTACATAGGATAAAGCAACAGAAAATATAAAATTCTTCCAACTGGACAAAATGTTTTTTGAGTGAAGACATTTCACTGCTTCCAAGCCGCTTCTTTAGCTGTGGTCAGATTTCAAACCCACCTCTCCCCCAGTGTCTGCGTACACTGGTGTATGAATGTGTGTGTGAATGGATGAGTGGTTTCTTGATGTAAAGTGCTTTGAGTGTCTTGAAGGTGTAAAAGCACTATGTGTGTGTGTGTGTGTGTGTGTAGGGGTGTGTGTGTGTGGGGGGGGGGGGGGTGCGCGAGCGTGCGTACGTGCGTGTGTGTGTGTGTGTGTGCATGTGTGTGTGTGTGTGAGAGAGAGAGAGAGAGAGAGATGGCAGCACCCTGAGTCTAGGGCGAGAGCCTAAATGAAGTTGTTTCCCTGGATTGTGCTGACGCTGCAGCCTGGCACACGAGTAATCATATTCCTATGCACCGGGGCATTTAGCAGAGGTAACACACTAATATCTCTCCGGATGAACTGTCAGTGACGTGATTACACTCACGTGAAGGCTCTAATCATGTGGCATGATTGTTGCTAATGATCTCTTGTCTGCTAGGAACTTCCTTTTCACCACATAAGACATACTTTCATGTTTTTTCATCATGGAAACAATATGGAGGAAAACAACGCAAACAGCAGTCATCGGGCATAAAAAGATAGATGGACGGTCCTTGGATACATTTTGAGACAGTACTTGGAAGGTCCATGCAAAATTCATGGACAGAGAGCTGTAAGGAAGAATGACACTTAGCTGCATCCTTGGCACAGACGCTGCCTGGGCATCATTAATCATTTAGACTCGCCTCCAACCACACTGTGCATCAACATACTGAGCGCAAGTGGGGCGTGTGGCATTAAACCTGGCATAACGCAATACTTTTCAGAACTACAAGGCTGTATGTCACAGGCAAAAAGCTACAAGCAACAAGCAAATCTGTACCAAAAAGAATTTGACACTTGAACAAATGAGCTTCATTATAGCAAAGTCTAGACTGTATTTGTTCTTCTTTTTTCTTGTTACAGCAGCAAACGGTATGGAGGCGAATAAAACAGAGCTATAGTGACAATAATGGATTTGCATATAGCATATAGATTCAGAGGGTTAGCGATATGACGTCATAAAATAAAACTTGTGGCAATCTGCCTATTTGTAGAGGTAGTTTTATTGTGACTTAGTGTGATTTGAATGCAGCTCCACCCACAAACACATTCCCACACATTCCTCAAATTTCACAACCAATCACAATGAAGTATGAACTCTCAAAAGAATCAGAAAGCTTTAGTTAGGTCAGGCAATGAGGTTTTTCCGCTGTTTACAAAAATCATCATTATACATGCAAAATTGTGTACTTAATTCTTAATAAATGTGACGTATTTCTGCCTTATCACGTGCTTGTAGTTTGTGTTCCAATCATGGGAAGTACAAAGTATACCAAGAGGCAAAAAGCTCGTAGAGGACAAAAGGACATGGGACAGATCCTGTGAACAACCAAATCAGCGTTGGCATAGACAGAGGCACAAAAATAGCGTTGCCCCGGCTGTGCCCGCACTGCCTGCTGTGACATTACCTGCCCACATCACATAATCATGATGAATCGCTTCAGGCCGCACCACTGACCACCGCACTGCCATCGCCAACGGCAACACCAACACACCTCCTTTCATCTAAGCCTCTCAGTGGTTACAGCGTTTTCTTGTCCTGTAGCGATCTGTTCCCTCAGACCATGTTTCTTGTCTGTCCTTGCCTCTGAGCATCGTCTCTTTTGTCGGCCTCACTCAAGCCGCACGTCTTTCTTCTTTTTCACTCTTTTCTCAGATGCCTCTATCCTCCATCTCTCCTTTCAACTTCAGAGTCAGCTGCCAAAGAAATGAACGCAAGGGTTCAATAAATAGGACAGGCTCAAGGTGACTTGTCTGAACTCAAGAGAAAGAGAAGCAAAGCAGTTTACCAACATCAAAGTCACTATAGTGTATTCAGAATCTTATCAGAAGGTTTGACAATTGACAAAAGAATATGTTGAGCCAGTGTTTTGATCTGTGACCAGTTTCCAAACAAAACCTTGTCTAAAAAAATGTCCTTAGGTTATAATCAGAAATTGGACAGTTTCTTAAAGATCTCATGTATTTGTTTATGTTTTTGATTTGTTGTATTGTGATTTTAATGTCTGTCTTATTCTGTAAAGCTCTTTGAATTACTTTGTGATCAAATTGTGCTATACAAATAAACTTGCCTTGCTTTACCTCATGTATATTACACAATGACCAGACAATGAGAGATATAACAAAGAATTCATATAGCAATTGTGTTAATGAATTGTGGATTATTATGTATTTGTCTGTATAATTAGTAGCTGTAAATTGCTTTTAAGAGATACCAAAGGTGTTCTGCCTCTGAAATTTACACTTCACTGGAGGCAGCACGACAGCGCCATCTACAGTCTGACTTCTTCAGGACAGTATCACAGGTGTGTGAGAGTAAAAAAACACCCATGTCCCGGTTTATAGTCTCATGGGCACGTTTTCGATTGCTTCCGTAATCCAGCAATGATATTTGTGTCCTCTGTCCCATTGATGTTTGCTCCATCCCAGTCCATAATGTGGATCTCTCTTTTGCAATGGTCAGAAATGGAGAATTTGAGTTGCTCCTGTTCTGCTTTGTGTTTTGTTGCTTGTGTGCACAACTTTGCTGTTTCCTTCCCACAATCTGCCCATGTTCTTTTTTCCATGTACTGAATGCCTTATCTGTTTCCCCGATGTAGGTTTTATTGCAAGAAATGTAAGGTATTTCATATATTTTACTCTGTTGTCCTGTCCCTATCGGTAGGAAGACAGCACCAAAACCTGTTTAAATCAACTGACGGGACACGTCACAGCAACATTACACGACCACTCTGGGGAAAAGAGCGTTAGTGAGCAGTCAAGACTGTCAGGTATGAAAACAAACTAAACCTTGGTCTGGAAAAAGAATCTATTAAAATAAATTATCAGACGACCAGATAAACCTCATTGGACTATACCTGTCAGTCATGATAAAAGATGTCAGTAAATGGAAAAGCACTGACATCACGACATAACGATTTCTTCAGATTGACCGACTGATTTTTATATCATTACGTCATGTACATTGTTTCACCCACTCTTAATGAGCAAAGTAGATCAAAGATACCCTTAGGACCAGACTGACCCGTAGAGCCTTATTCTTCAGACCATCCCACATGACATTTGTGCTGCATGCTGGGATGTGAGAGTCCAGCAGCAGTCATTAAAGTGTGGAAATTGAAAAGACAGCAGAGAGGGCCATGGGGTGAAGAGCACTGAGCTGGAGTCTTCTCTCAGATGTGTCTCTATGATTTTCACACATCAGTCTTATTGTTTACAGACCCAACATCTCCGGTCACTACGCACATCTGATCCCCAACTGCACCAGAAAGCATCATTACACAGACTGTGAGTGTGTGAGCAGACAAGAACCAAAGCCCAGAGAGAAGTCTTACATCAAAACAAGCTCCAGTCCCATGTACTTCAGTGTAGGGTTGTCAGAAAATCAAAGCCCAGATACTAAAACTACTAACGAAACTAGATAGACATTTGAGCACGTATCACGTCAGAAAAAAATCACAACAATTTTAGAACTACCGCAAGACCACATGTACTAAAATTAAAGGTTCTATATTATGCCAACTATACTCTTGTGAGCTTTAAGCCATGTTAGAAAGTTGTTAGCTCATCAAAAACATACCTGGAGTTGTGTTTTGTTTCATCCACACATGTTTGCTCAAAATGCTCTGTTCCACCTTGCGATGTCATGTAGTGGTAGTTTTTAAATTAACAGCTACCTTTTACCTTTTGTTTTAGCTTTTTGTTTAATAAAGATTGGAAATTCCACAGCTGAAATTATCTAAATGATTCAAGTGGAGGCGTATGGAGTTTAAAAACACAGTGGAGCACTTCCTGTATTACCACATGACATCACAAGGTGGAACAGAGTGTTTTCAGTTTGAGAGAATAGCTCAGCCTAAATATGCAGGATTTGTGGGTTAAACATGTGTGAATGAAACAAAACGCAACTCCAGGTGTGTTTTTGATATGGAAACAACATTATAACATAGATCAGAAATAGAATCTGTGTTATAAATTACAAATTGCTGTTCCAGATAACCAAAGTATAAGCAATTTCTTTATCTTGAACGGCGCCGGTCCCGTTCATTGTCAGTTATGATCATTGTGGTATCGAAATCAGTATCAGTACATTTCCTCTAGAATCAAAGTGTCACATTTTCTATTGCGACAACCCGACTTCAGTAGTGGGTCATCAAGAAAAAAAAAGAAAATCTCAACACATTTTTCATTTTCTTTTTAGGATGTTACAGTAAGTATGCTGCCATGACCAAAGATGAAGCCTTTGTTTGGCTGCCTGCAGAAATTCATTTTAATCTCGGATACATCATTGTGTTTGTGGTGTCTTTTTAAATCAATACAATAGCCATTGTATTCTTGTGAAGACTACAAACTGACTGTAATTACAGAGCAAAGTGGCACCCTGATATGGGGGTGAGCAATCTACACATAAAGCCTTGGCATTTGAATAGGAATGCGCGGGTTCGGTGCTGGGTTCATTGTCACGCTCTGAACAAAGCCGTAGATTGTGCACACCTACCACCACCTACACCTGATTGAAGTCCTCCCTTCATGAAACAGTTTGCTTTTATCTTCTGAAATGATAATAACAATGAAGATCAAGTATATTTTGCATACAAATAAAAACTAAGAAAAGATAATGAGTTCAAACTTGTAGCCATAAAAGACCTCTTAATATGATAATCCAGATCATACCTGTCTATTTATTTCCACATTGGTTCTCTACTGATCTTAGAATTAGATTAACAAAATAAATCTTTGTTTGTACATCTTGTGAATTCTGAAACTAAAAACAACAATCTGAAGGCTGCTCTTTCTGTAAAATTAATAAATAAATACAAGGCTGTGGAGGAGTTTTACATCAAAATGAAACACAAATACTAGCAATTACCTGTGCTGATGAAAAAATAAATTGCATTTCTGATAACAAATGTCGATTAACAATAATGCTTTTGAAAACCCTTGGTAAGCAGCATTATCAGACGCTAAAACAATGCTGAACCTGCAGAAAGATTAATGGCACTTCTTGCTGACAGGCAACAGAGATGTAATAGCAAAGGCGATGGAGCATGAGTAAAATAAACAGAAAATGTCATTAGATTTAAGTAAGTCAAAATTAAAGCTCATCTGCTGTGACAGGGCCCCGATGGAAAATGTTGCCGCGCCAACAGAAATGGCTTGTGCTGCAAGCTGGCTCATTATGAGGCATGAACAAAAGTACTGTAACCGAAGGACAAAAGTTTACTGAGCCATAAGCACTCCGCTCTGTGACTCAGTGCAGCAAGTGAAAAATAATTTGTTAGTTTTTCTTGGTAGAGTGAGTTGGACCAGTGACAGCGACAGTCCTATTTTTGCTTATTCAACATTCACACTGACATGCTGTGTTGGTTTTGACCAGTGTTAGATAAGAATAGCTACGCATGCAGAGCAGAAAAAAAGATGAGGACATAAATAGCAAGAGCTCACACAGAGAGAAACACGAAGACAACATTAAACACATGTAGCTAAAACAAATAGCCTACAGTGAAATGGAGAACACACTTTTAGGGAATACATCCACTGCTCTTATAGTGAGTCCAAAGTGTGTCAGAACCACAGGAGCTGCGCAGAGCCGCACACACAACACACCAACAGGCCTTTGGTGTATTTTTGTTGTCTACAGATTCCTGGGTTTGTCTGCCACTCTCACCTTTTGTACTTTAGGACGTGATGTTGACAATGTGAAATAACTTTAAAGCCTTTTCTTTTGGTATATCTTACACCTGAGCTCTATGAGTTTCACTTTGTTTCTATAAAACTGGAGTTGTCGAACATCAGCAGGCTCACATCTCAGCACACAAATCACATGACACTTTCATGGCTTCTTTGGGTGAGAATCCTCAGCAAAGAAATCAAGTACAAAGCCACATGAAGCCGGCAGCAGCCCTGCACTGAAAATACAACAGGCTCACACAGGAGAGCTTGAAACGCAGATCAAGGAGATGACTCAATTGAGTTGTGTGAGATGAAAAAAGCCGTGCACATCTGCAGCCGTGCACGTGAATGTCTTTATGTTCAAATGGGTTTGAAGCACCAAACACACACCGATGTGAGCTGCACAAACACATATTAAGTTGTGGTGAGCTATAATTAAAACTGTGTGCACCAGAGCATGTCTTCATAACTTCAGCTTTATCATTGAGTCTCCACAGGCCACACTATATTCTTTAATAAAAAGACTATGGAGCCAGTATACACAATGGACTACACTTCAATGGCTGAGCTCAGAGGACACTTCAGTGTTTAGTTCAGCCTGGAACAGTCTATCGGGAATATACAAAGTACACTTTGTGAGTAAACTTCAATTACAACTGCCCAAGAAGACCATAAAATTTAGGAAAATAAGTTGCAAAGCTTTCCTTGAAAAGTTGCTCTTTCTGTGATAAAAATTTGAAGTCTCTCTCAAACTCCTAAAACGTGCATGTGGTGGTGTGCCTTTTGGTTTATCTGTTTTCTCTCCTTAAGCAGAAAACCCACACACATCTAAATCAAGCACCAAGATGCATTTAAATCACTGTGCAAAGTAAGAATGTGTTTAGAATATTTCTTTCAGAACTCTAATGAGAACATTTATGTGCTGCAGTAATAACAAACCCATGGACAAGGAATACATTCATTTTCCTTATTTTATTCATAATTAACTGAATTAGCCTGACATTCAGAGGATTTACAGTCTGGTCACTGCCACCTCTCCCAAACTCAACAGACACACAAGTATTTTTATTTTTATTTATTTATTATTATTTATTATTATTTTTTATTATTTTTTAATTTTAATTTTAATTTTAATTTTAATTTTAATTTTAATTTTAATTTTAATTTTAATTTTAATTTTAATTTTAATTTTAATTTTAATTTTTATTTTTATCATTGGTTTTCTATCACTTAAGAATAAATCAAACTTCTCTCAGTTCAGACTCGCAGTGTTAAGCAATCAATGTATCTCCGGTCCATGTCCGTTGGACCTGTGGCAGACAACACCAGGGTCCAGAGTACACATCTCTGTAGGAAAAGGATGTAGTCTTGGGCTGGACAGGCAACTTAAGAATAGCACCTCAACTACTCAACCACAGTGACTTTAGACATTCCCTTGTGCTTCTTCTGTTTCAGTTTGGTTAAATCACCCAATTGTTTTCACACATTACATGTTGACATAAGGTCAGGAGGAGCATTACCCAGTGTGCAGCAGTGGGGCCATGAGCAGCTGTTGTACCTATACCCACAGCACACACAAACATAACAGCACATACATCACCGATAACACGCCTCCATTTCCTGCCCTCTACCTTATGCCTCATCAGACGTATTATAATTAGCCCAGATAAGTAATTAACATCCAAATTAGGCCTGCATTTGCAAATCTGCCTTCATTAGCATAGACATGTCCCAGTGCTCACAGCTAAATGTCAAAACAAACAAACCACACTTTGCAATAAACTTCATTCTATGGGCACTTTAAATTGCATCACTGGTCTTGGTAAAATGTGGAAACAGTAAATAGGGGTTAGTTAGCCTATAGCCAGTGACAAGATGAATGCAAACCAGTAATAAACTAGAGCACTAAGAGAAGAAAGACTTCCACCAAAGCAAAGTGACCCCATCTCACAATGAAGATAACTTTTACATCACAAAAACCTTTACAAGCCTTAGTTTGTGTTTTTTAGTGACACCTTGTGGCTGATGAAACATATAATAAATTTAGCTTTCATATCTCTTTAATAAAATAGTTCAGAGCACAGTGACCAGATGCCCTGTCATAACAAACCACTGACTTTACTGTATAACATTATGATTGAGCAAAAACTAATTTCAAGTTCAGTCCACATATATAAAAGAAAGTAAAAGAAAATTTATCTTTTCCTACATCTCACTAGAGCTCTAAAGTCTGTGAAGAGAGGTGTGGAAAGCCGAACAGCGCTGGAATAAAGACAGTAGAGTGGATGACGAAACATGGTCTGCCTGTGTGACATTTGCCCTCTGAATAACATCAGCTCAGTGGAGCAGAGCACACAGGAGGAACCAGGGAGAACCACAGAAAATAGAAAGGCCACAATTGACAGTAAAGAGGGAAAGATGGACAGGGCCAGTCTCTGCAGCGGAGAGCAGGGTCTGAGTTACGCCTCTGCCGCCTCCATGGCTTCCACAATTTATGTTGCAGTGTGGATAATGCAGCTCGATGGCTCTGTTGAAAAGACTACCATAAATCTGATCTGATTTTCCATTCCCACTTTCGGTGCGTTCACCCGCTCTCTGTTTGCCGGCATTCATGGAGCTGGGCTTTATTTCCTGTCTTCTTCTGTAAAGCCTGAGGTATTCACCACATTCTGCTGATGTGGTGGAGCTTGTAAATACAAAATGACAAGCGCACACATCCGGTCGAGAAAGGCCTTGATCTATTTTTTCTACCAACACTGAAATGTTTTCCTTCCCCAAGCAGCATAACAGAATAAGTCCACACAGCCCCAATCATTTCTAGATCCTCATTAGAGTGTGGCCAGCCGCTCACCTGCACACGCACACTGTATATGCCCTATGCAGATGGCTTCACAAACAGCTCTCACCTTAATCTGAAGCTAGTTAGCCTTTCATGCTGGCCCTGAGCCATATGGAGGTCCTTCATAAACAGGGAAAATAATGATAATGTTTGGTTGAGTGCAGACAGACAGTCAGCTCTGCACTCTCACTCCAGAGACCCAATTAATACCAGTGTAAACCGCAGCTGCACTTCAGAGGCTCCACCAGTCGGCACGTTAGCTCTGTGCATGTTCAAAAAAGGGAAAAATATGGAAGTACACAGTGATTGAAAACAACAGACCAGACCACTACCTGCACACCACTAAGCACTAATCAATAAGAACAGTCAGAAATCATCATCATACAACTGGCCAACAAGCTAATCAGCACCAACAAGCAAAGGCGGATTCTAACGTGTGCACAACAAAGGTACAGGAGGCTCGCACTGCTGCAGATGAATGATTTAAAACAACTTTCTTAACAAATCCTTAAAACAATGTAACTTCTTAAAAGTTTCAAGGATCACATTGATTTATGCATTTGACCTAGTGTTAGTTTAACCTCTAAAAATGTAAGAATACCTTTAGAGCAAAAAAGACGAAAACATGTGTGCATTATATTTTGTAACCTGTGCGTTGAGAAGTTCCTACAAGCCAATTAAAATCTGTTTAATTTAATTTCTCCACCTTTTGTTTCATTATGGGCTATTATTAGTAGAGACAATATCTATCTGGGCAATGCAAACGATTGGCAACACTGATCCTTTCATGGGGAAAAATAATAGATGTCAGATGATGCCAGTAGAAATGATGATTTACAGCTAGAGAAATAGAGTTCTATTGGAAGACGAGCGACAAGAATACAATATCTATAGGTAACTTGACGTCTAACTTTTTCTCACATGACACGTGTCCCACCTGCTAATTACACTGGTTCTCCAAGACAAGAACACACCTAATACATGAGTCTGGCTACATAAACAGCTAACATCATCATGCTACAGCGTGTAAAAAAGAATGTGAGAAACAGCTGCAAAGTTGGACACTCTTTCTCTCTGGATCAAACAACGCACATGCAATGAAGCGAGGCACACTTTGATCGTATTTCCTCTTACCTTTTCTCGCAGATGCACAGGAGTGGCCCCACATGAGCCAAAAAAGAAGGAACGATATCCCGCGGTGCTTCATGTTTGTTTTCAGGGCGGTGTGGGTGAAGATGTCTCCCTGTCCTCTCCTCTTCACAAATCCCAGCTCCCCTGTACAGTGCCTGCCTGCTCTCCAACGCTCTGCTCTGACGACGTGAGAGAGAGAGAGAGAGGGAGGAGGGAGAAGGAGGGAGGGAGAGAAAGAAAGAGAGAGGGAGAGAGAAAGTGTGCACGCACTACAGTGATGAGAAAAGAGAGTAGCGTCAGCAGTGCTTTTGCTTTCCTGTTTCAAATCGAGATAAACATTAAACATGATGATGCCGCATCGATACTAAGTTATGTAAGTAAATGTCAAGTATGCATAAGAAGTATATACATTTGTTTATTTGTATAAGTATGTTCGTGGATGTTGCTCTTATCAGTATGACAAAAATTAAATCCCCTTTCATTTATGTATGTATGCATGTATTTACTTATTATTTATTTGTGTTTTGTTATGTATGTATGTATGTATGTATGTATGTATGTATGTATGTATGTATGTATGTATGTATGTATGTATGTATGTATGTGACACACAAACACTAAAAGTGCCTTAAACCTCTCTGGTGGAACATTGTCTAAATGGAGGTCTTACTGTTTTGCCTGGAATGCTCCAATGTGTGACATTAAATGTGTCTTAATGGAGACAGGCAGGTGACACCACCAGGTCAAATTACAGGTCTGAGGAGAGAGGGGCTTGTTCACAGCAAGATTGTCTTTATTTTGCAATGAAAATATAAAATATCTGCAATGGAATATATTCAAGTTAAGTATAATACCATACTGTACTACTAAAACATTCCAGGCAAAGCAACAAAGGCAACATCATCGTGGAGATAAGCAGTTGATGTTACCCCCATCAGAAAATGTTACATAGTGCACCTTTAATAATTAACTATATCTTTAAGACAACATAAGACTACTGTTGTCTTAGTTTCCCCATGCTATGACTAACACTCTTTCATTGAACCTACTCCAGAAATACTGTAGAACATTACATAATCCATTGACAGATTTCCTCCCTGAATTGCACTAAATGTTGCTTTTTGCTTCAGTTAGAGATTGTTCTGTTCTGTTTGTGTTTAGAACTTCATGGCAACCATTGCGAGCACATTTCTTTCATGCACATCTGCCATAGCCTGCTGTTTTAGCAGCTCTTTCTTAACAAGAGCCCAAAAGGCAGAGCTGTACTACTCCCCCTCACAGATTTGACTGGTTCAGTTTTCGCCCTGTGGCAGAATCACTGGTCGTCTCCAGCAGCTGCATGTTTCTTACTTATTCCCTCTGCTCTCACTGTGTGGGTGTGGAAGTGTGCTCTGGGATTATAGATGGGCAGACCTCACGTGAGTTAAGAGGATAACAAAGACAGAGCCAGCATCCAGAGACAAAACACATGCACAAGGCAACATTTACATGCACACAAATCACTGGCACACAACCACACACTGTCCCAAGACAGTTCTATGGAGAGTGGCAGCAAAGTTACAGCAGCTGCAGCAGCAGAAAAATGAGGCATCTAATGAGCTCAATGTGCTCAGTATGTCCACTCCAACTTTAGGCATTCACTGCATTGTAATCATGTTTTAGGCGATCATTATCAATCACATGACTTTGTTTGTTGTTTCCCTCAAATGTACAAACTTTGAAATAATGTAGTTACCTTCAACTGGACTACTAAACTAAAACTTGTAACAGGAGCCTTATGAGTGTAAGACAACCATAATATGAGCATTATTTTTGTATATTATTATTATTATTATTATTATTATTATTATTATTATTATTATTATTATTATTATTATTATTATTATTATTATTATTATTATTATTATTATTATACGTTTTAATGGTTTAATTATTTTTAAAATAATAATGATATTAATAATAACACACCAACCAAGTTCTTTTTTGGATAGATGGATTTACAGGGGTTCAAGTGTCTTGCCTAAGGAGACAACAACAACTGATTGGTTATCAATCCTCTGACCTTTGGGTTGGTGGACAAGCGCCCTAACCACTGAGCCACTGCCTGCTTTATGTGAAATTACATGTACTCCATAATGCCATAATAGTTTGGTGGCCTTCTAAAGATCAGCACCACACTGTTGAACATTGGGAAAGATAGGCTAATGGTTTTAATAACAGACGGTTATTGGAGCATTGGGCACAGTGGTGCTTTGGCTCTAAAGGTCATGTAATGATGGTACTTTTCAATTGGAGATATGTTTTTGCTGCCTTTTTCATTCTAAAGATAAAGCCTTGACCTCTTCCCGGGACTAAATTATAGCCTGTATAAGACACGCCTTGTAATTACAGTGCAGCAAGTTGTTTCAGCACCACGGACAGCTCCGCCAGTGCTCAATAACACTATCCACAGACGACCGCCAGAGGGAGCCACATAGTCTTCGACACTAGGAACCAAACACTTGAAGCTTTGTGTTCAGGGGGAATTAAAAAGATGAAGCACTCCCATCATGCAACAATAACAATGTCGTAAAGGTAATGTTACAGATGTCTTACGGCAGGATTTTAATGTGTATTTTATTACTACACAACAACTTAAAGCGACGCACTTTTACATGTAAAAGATATTGACACTGTGTTTGTAATTTTCTGCGTGGCTTGATTAAAGTTCAATGTCAGACAGGTTATTCAGTGATAATATAATATTATTTGGTTTGTCTTTTGTTTTTCTATCATTCGGTCACAATTAGATCAACACAGATCAGCAGATCATATATGTACTACTTCCAGTTGTACATATAGTGCACTGACTGAGCACGTGGTAATTATTGTCACATTTCATTGCAATGGTATTTTTTAAATCAGGACATGCTTTTATATTTATTGATTGATTAATTGATTTGTTTAAAGAAGGATAATATAAACTAAAAGAAAAATACTATGTACATACAAATTGGTGTCAGTACATAAAAATGTACAATTAAATTAGACAATATTTTTTATTATTTTTGTTCAGACTGAGTGAAAATATGGCTGGTTGCCGGATCCCTCTTGTACTGCTAGCCTGTGGCTCCTTTAATCCAATCACAAACCAGCACATGAGACTGTTTGAGCTGGCCCGGGACCACATGCACAGCACAGGTAAGAGCTATTAGAAATCATGTTTTAGACAAGACCTCCTCCATCAGGTCACATGCATCTAGTATGGTTTATCTGCACAGTGTTATTTATTGATATAGTTAAGCATCCACACATAGTTATTAAAAAACATTATTTTTTTTTTAAGTTTAAAAGTGTGTTTTTTGGTATGGCTGCTCAAATAATTACTAGTGTAATAGTTGATTAAAAATTGTTTTAGTCTTTTTACTGAAATGTAATTTAGTTTAAATTTCTTTTTAGTGTAAGGAATGTGTTGAATTTAGTTTATAATATATTTTGTCATGTATTACCCTATATTTTGTAAACAAAATAATTATATGCAAACACTGTTCAATACACTGGTGTATTAATGTAAAAAAAAATGCATTTTCTTATAATGTTAGGGCAGTACAAGGTTCTAGGTGGCATTGTGTCTCCTGTGAGCGACGCCTATGGAAAGCACGGCCTGGTTCCAGCTAAACACAGAATAGCCATGGCAAAGTTAGCCCTGCAGACCTCCGACTGGATCAAGGTTGATGAATGGGAGAGCCAGCAGCCAGACTGGACGGAGACTGTGGTCACCATGAGGTTAATAGCATCATCTGTTTTTGTAGAAATCCTATAAAGCAAGAGAATTTGTCCGCTGTGGTAATGTGTCATGTAGCATTATTACGAACAATTATTATAATGTAACTAGTATATTATAATATATTCTTTTATATGTGAAATTACATAGCTATTTTATCTAGCCATTATGTCAATAGTTCTATCTCATTTGTAGAGGTGAATAGTATTCAGACAAAAATGTATCTCCCTTATTTTCCTGCTTTAAAAGCCTAAAAAGACCATAACATTTCTCAAAAACAGCTTTACTCAAGCACTCAAGCTTCCTCTTATTTTGTCCATGTGGGCTTTATATTAGCACAAAAATAGTATTTCTTTCTCTGTCATCTCTTCTTTGTAGCAAGACCTTTTGAAACAGATCTGAATGTAGAGCCAATGAGAGGAGCAGGTTTTGATATGACGACATCAGAATCAGTAGTTAAAACTATCTGTCCATAGGGAATAATTGGATGTAAAAGGTTGTCTGGGACATAATGTCTTAAAGGGGAACATGTCTGATTGGAGGGACTTTCAACTTTAAAAAAGGAAACTGAAGTAAACTAAACTTGACAAACAGTACAGTATGTGGCTTATGTTCAGAATTAGACTAATCATTTCTGTTTATATGGATTAGAGATTTTTTTCTGTATACTGTCGATATTGCTTTTTTGGGAGACAGTATTTCTTCATTTGTAATCATCATATATACTAGGGCATACTTTCGAATATCTTTCACATTTCGCCCGATGTGCCTCCTCTGCACAATCTTAAATCTCCTTCTTAGTGACCTCTCTAGATTGAACTGCCCTAAGCTGTTTTTGCGCAACCACAGGGCTGATCCACACATGAAATGGTCCGTTGTCCTCAGCCCGGGTGAGGCCAGACCACGTCACTACTGCTCTCCCAGCTCATTCACATGCAAAGCTCCTCATATGTAAGAGGCTTTGCTGTAAAATATTACAGTTGTTTATATATTTTATATTATTTATAATAAGATTTAAACATGTGGTAATAAATAATGAAAGTAAGGCAGTTACTGTGTTATAAGGCTGACTAAATTGCTTTATGGAAGTGTAATTATTGTTCTTTCTGTCTTTTGTTTGTGTCTGATTGTGCAGGTATCATTACAATCGTATTCTTCAGGAATACCAGAAAAGCACTACAACGCACATGTTCTCAGACGATTGTCCCACTGTCACTTCAAGTAAGAACACCTTGGCATCTTGCTAATGTCATCCTGTGCAGTGGTGTGAAAAAGTTGCAGAGCTGAAGTTGTTGAAGTTGTCTTTAGGGTAAAAAGGGAATGAGATCACCTGTGTGACAGTTCATGTGAGGACAAAGAGAATCAGGGTAACTGAAGGAACATGATTTACAGTGATGACTCTGCGTGTGGAGCGGGAGCAGCTGAACACCAGGAGGAAACGTGTCAATTATTCTCTATTATGCTGCACTGATCTATTGCAGTGTGTTTTTTTCATTCAAATGTGTTGACAACATTGTATATTGCATTTTCATACATCCGGTAATCATTTTGGCAGTCAACAATCTACATTAAATATTTAACATGTAAATCTTTTTCTGTCCATAGATCCATCTGTCCAGTTGAAGCTTCTTTGTGGAGCAGATTTTCTCGATAGTTTTAAAACCCCAGGGCTGTGGTTGGATGAGCACATTGAGGAAGTGTCTGGTCGTTACGGCGTCGTCTGCGTGAGCCGAGGAGGACTGCAGCCTGAAAGAACAGTGCACGAATTGGACATTTTGTCACGTCATAGACATAATATATTTCTAGTAACAGAGTGGGTTAGGAACGAGATCAGTGCCACAGAGGTCCGGCGGGCTTTGCGACGCAGTGCCACTGTGAAATACCTCATCCCTGACTCTGTTTTACAATATATTCACCAGCACAATCTCTACACGCAGGACAGTGAGAAGAGGAACCAGGGCACACTGCTGAGGCCGCTCACCAAACAGGCCACAAATCCAGTGAGCGGCCTGGATGACTGAGCAGTGACAGAACACGGGAGAGAGCTTCAAGCATCAGTGCCTCTCCTCAGAGACGGCATCTATTTATTTCCACTGGACTGCACCGAGGAAAAGGGTTGCACAAGCTCAAATGTAATGTAATGTGTTTGTCAGGCAACACCTGCTTTCAGCCATAAGCAGTCAGTCACACTGTTTGTACCGACTTCAGTCAGAAAGAGGTATGGTTTCTGTTCCCAAATACTGCTGTGTGTTGTAATGGAACTGAACTCAAGAAGCAATTTCAGGTATTTGTGCCCAACAGCAGTTACAATGAGTATCTATTTCTTTTGGGTTTGTTTATGAGGGGTGCAGGTTTATTAATAAAACTTATGTGAGTGCCATGTAACTTTAATTTTTGTGTCACTTGTGGCCATGGTGACATGTGGCTCCATTTTAAAAGGGCCGAATAAATACAGCTGTACAACCGTAATATCCAATATCAGTGTTTGTTCTTCTAGTAGTTTTTAAATTTTGTCAATTCAGAAAACAAATGTTTCATGAAATTGTTTTATTTAACTGTGGCCATATAGCTGCGTTTGCCTTTGATATGAAGTACTGTACAGACATTTACATTTTTCCAATATCATTGTAACTTTATATATTAATAATGATAAGAATGGCTTATATATAAGCATTGCACCTGACACTATAGTATATTCATTATTCATATCCTGGTTGGTGGGTTTATTACTGGCCACAGCTGCCCTGGAGTAGACTGAAGGACAGAAGGAAGGCTGCCAATATAACCATCATTCATTCACGCACCACATTCATACTTAGGCAAAGTGGGTAAAGTGTCTTTCTCAAGGACATAACAACTGCGTGCACTTTGATTTGCGCTGGGATTGAACCTGCGACTTTTGGGTTGGTTGATGAACACAACCACTGAGTCTATGGCCTCCCAGAGGAATAAAAGTCTGTTCATTTTTCATCTCTTTAACATTTTGCCTAGCAGCCTCCCAGCTATTCACTCTCCATCCATTCAGTTTACTCTTATCATTCTGTGTTTGTGTTAGCTCTTCTTGTTTTCTCTCAAGGATTAGTTGCCCAGCTACAGTAGCTGTTTTCTCACTCAGTTCACTGGCTCTGAGCTTCACTGTTTGTCCACTAATGTGTGTGTTCGCTCAGCTCTGCTCAAAAGGAATATTATCAAATTAATCAAGTTGTTTAGGAGAGAGAGAAGATTGGACAGGCCTGATAGGTTAATCTAAGCAAGACCATTTTAAAAATAGGTTATTTAACTTTCATTTTAGCCTCTTATGAGGTAAATGGACTTTTTTCTTAATTTATTTCTTTTTGTCCATAATCTGATAAAAGGGAACTTACAAGGTCATGGACACAAAAAGCATAAAGAGAAACCCACTTGTTTTCAGTCAAATCAATTAATCTGGGGTTCATCAGGACAAGTTTTTACTCAAAACCATCAAATAAAAAATAACCCTAAAATTCACAAAAGCGTAATAGGAATTATTAATTCCGTCTGGACTTTTTTACCTAATTACAAGTCCCTATGCAAATAAACTTACCATGCCTAAATTTCATTTAGTTATACGTGCTTCAGCTTTGACATGGGAATTTCAAGAACCAACAAATAATCCATTTACTGTCTGTCAGACGATCCCTCCAGACATCAGTTAAACCTGCTCTTATATTTACCACAAAAAAAACACCTGATAATTAGAGTAAATCAGACGACAGAGGCCAAAACTACAGTGTCAGCTTCACAAAGAGCTCAGCAATTTCAAACACAATCAGTTTGAATTGTGGGTCATTTTAAGCCATAAATTAAAAGGAAATGGAAGGCTAGATGTGAACTAAGCCAGTCTAAACAGACGACTGCACCACTCTAAATGAAAAACATCCTGCATTTATCAAAGGCTGTGATTGTGATTTTTATTTTGTCAGATTGGAATATGAATGTTAGTAGCAGTAGTCAGCTATGTTCAGAATAATTTCTATCCATACAGACTCTTTGCTGGTTATGCATTCAGGAAACATCTTCCAAAGCCACTTTAACAACAAAGCCTCAACAAGTGCAAATCTGTCACACGTGGAATTCCATATGTTATTCCAGCAACAAAGGAGGCACATTCAAGCTAATCCCATTGAGGCAGGGTAAGCTCTGTACATGCATGTTGTACACTACACTCACTATTTGGGACACGTGTCTCTAAACATATTATATGAATACAGATTGCATTGGTTATGTGGACTATTTGGTGGGTGGAGAGTAGGAGGTGCAAGTGTCACTTTCAATACAACAAATGAGCCAGTGTTGATAATCGGATTAGAGAGAGTGGGATTCAAATTGGGATTTTTGACAGCGGGCCATGCACTCCTGCGCCAGACGCCCCCAGTCTCCTTGTTCTGTAGAAGTAACATTAGAAAAGCAGCCAAAATGCCTGTTGATCTGAACGGATACTGGAAAATGGTCTCCAATGAGAACTTCGAGGAGTATTTGAAGGCCCTTGGTAAGTTCAAAAACAAATCATATTTTTGTGCCAAATTGTAATGGCTTCATAACTACCAACTTTTCTACTGCCTCATACTGTGGGTGTAATCACATATTTGATTGAAAATTGGTTTAAAAATAGTTTTCCTCCCCAGGACTGTTGCATGTTTCATAAATTATTTTAAAGTATTTTTATTGCTTCCACTTGCAGAGGTGAACGTTGCCATCAGAAAAATTGCCACTTTATTGAAACCAGACAAAGACATCACCCATGACGGAGATCACATCATCATCAAAACACTGAGCACTTTTAAGAACTACAACATGGACTTCTATGTGGGCAAGGAGTTTGAGGAGGATCTCTCCGGGGTGGATGACAGGAAGTGTATGGTAAGTGAGAGCATGAATTTTAACCTAGATCAAAGGCTTTCTCTGAGCCCTCTGGATAAACCCAAAATTGTAAGTTGATTAGTGATGATCAGCTGTTGGGAGTATGAAGAATTGTGAGGGAAACTCTCCTTTGTATTTAAAAGCAGGTTATTGGTGTACATTGAATTATCTAAACTTGTTCAAATGTGCATTCTTATGGCAAATAGCCTTGACCTATAATATCATGGTACTGTACACAGTACACAGTTTATTACATAAACTCCTACAGACCTCAGAAAATTCTGAAAATATTAACAACTTATGGACTGCTCAATTCTTTGCTTGTGGTTTCATAAAAGTCATTGTACGTTTTACCTTAAACTGTGTTAAGTATATAAAGTGAGAAGTAGTTCTTTGCCACACACTGCTAGAGTTTCTAATTTAAATTATAGAAAGACTAACCTTGAGTAAGAATTCATCTTGCTGACCAGAAAAAGGCAGTAAAATACAAAGGGCCACACCCAAAGCCAGTTAAAGTGGTAAATGTGTTTATATTCTTTTTCATTTTTTTGAACTTTAACCAAATGACAGTTTATATAATATGTATTATATATTATCTTTCCCCTCAGACCACAATCACATGGGAGGGAGATAAGCTGGTATGTGTTCAGAAGGGGGAGATTGAAGGCCGAGGCTGGACCCACTGGGTGCAAGGAGATGAACTCCATTTGGTAAGAAAACATCCCTCCCTGATGTGAATATTAATACATTCAATTTGGACACTTAAACCCAAAAGTCAGAGTGCCTCTCAGCTCTCAGTGTGATGTGAATATATTTTGCAGGACTTTGCTGAGTGCATAAGGTTACCTACATTGTAACAAAACACATCATTTTGAATAACAAAAGACTACAATTTAATTAATCCCCAGACATCGCCGTAATAGTTAAATGTGACACAGTGTCTTGGCAGTCTTGGCAGCTGAAAATGTAACTTCCAGTGTCATGTTCTTATCACTGCTCGGCAAACCTAATTCATGTAACAATGATTTCACTAATGTTTTCTTTTAAACAGGGAGAATGGCTAATGAAAACATTTGCATCTGAATAGTCTAATACATTTTAACACCATTTTCAGCACCACACACGTTTACTCTGCACAATGTCACCAAGGGAGGGAAAATTAAGTGATTCCAGCAGGTGTCTTAGTCACAAAACCATGAAATTATTTATTACCAGGAAGTCAAAGGGCGTCATTTGATTGAAGATGAACAGCGACCTCTAGTGGCTGAAATCTACTAATTACATTCAACTAATACTAATAATGAAAAATGTGATTATATGTGTGCAGGAACTGAGAGCTGCAGGCGCTGTTTGCAAGCAAATTTTCAAGAAGACTTAGGGCAATTTTTATGAACTTCTTTGGGGACACATTCCACTGCTTGGCATCTGTTTTGTCCACTTAAGCGCCTGGAACAGACGCATAGTGCTGTACTGGTTCAATACATAAATTCAACATTGTGTGACAAATATTGTAATATTGTAAAAACCTGTTATACCCAACTTTGTTTCATTCTCATGGTGGAATCTGTATTGATTTTGGTCTACAAGTGTTTAAAGCTTGTTGCTGTGTGCCATCTAGTGATAAATTAGAAGATTTGGATGGAAATGGTCTGCATGAAAATATTATATGTGTAAATATGTTGTATGCCCAATTCCTTGTGAATTGTGTCATTTAGTAATAAGTAATAAAGCAAAAATGAAACTTCTTTCACGTGTATATTTCAGTGTACGTGTAAAATAGTACAGTAAATAGTATCTTCTCAGTGGCTTTCCCCCTTCCTTCTTGTGCATTCACTCTAAACCACTGTCTGTCCTGTATCTACCTGCAGGCACTGTTTAGTTATGCCTCTCCTAGGGATTTGTTATTGATCGTCCCTGGTTTGGCTGCTTCAGAAATGATGCTCTCTCATATAAGGCCCAATGAGCGCTTGAAGCCAAAGACAATGTTCTATTTAGATGCACCGTCAATAAAATAACATATAGTAATCCTGCATTCAGCAGGAGAGATCCATTATAACAAAGGTTTCAAAAGTAGTCAAGGCTCAACCTTGTCTAAGTGACTACCTTTTTTACTATTGTAAATACGCAGGATAGTAGTTTTCAAACTCCATAATGGATGAGAATAGGTGCACATAAGGTCTGATATTGGAAAACCTTCCAATTTGACCTAACAATGCATAACATATGTAATAGTTTGTAATTTTATTACAAAGTAATAACAACTCAGTACCTTGATAAGCGTTTTATTGTGTACACTAAATTTAAAGCTGAGACTTAAGTCTCTTGAGAAATATCAGCAGTTTTTTTTCTTTCTTGTTCCCTGCAGTATTGATGTTATTCTTTGCATGTCCGCATCATCGCCAGGCAGAAATATCCCAAAAGTGAAGTAGCAACAGCATTATTATAGGCTAATTATTAGCAGTTATAGCTTGTATACTATATAACTGTAGTTTGTTTTGTTTTTTGTGTTTTTTTTTTACTGTATATCAAAAAGTAATAATAAAAGTAGATTTTGCATTCTTTTACTTATGTTCATACCTACAAGACATTCAAACTGTAACTCTTGTCACAACAAAACTCTAATAGTGTGTTCATAACCTTTCTTAACCCCAATGATCTCAAATTACCCCATAGACAAGGCAAACACAGAACTAACTATTACATAATGTCAGTATCTGTACATTTGTCTGTTAAGTACACACATGTAAAGGAATATTTGAGCTATGTTTGTCTATTTGGGCACCCATACCCTGACTCTGTCCTATAACCTATAGCTCCCCCTCTCTCCCCAACCCTAACCCTCCTCAAAGGGAAAAAAAAACTGTCCCCTCCCCTTCCCACACAACTGACCCCGCCAATCCCTTTGAGGCAGTAAACTCTGTATCAATAGTTCTACCCACATGCCCCTTGACTTAAATATAAGCAAGAGGACACTGCGCTCCTCCAATGTCTAAAGTCTATAGTGTAATCAGCTACAACCATGCCTGCAGACTACAACGGCAGATGGGTACTGGAAACCAGCAACAAATTTGAAGACTATTTAAAAGCATTAAGTAAGAGATTTGGCTTTTTAATGTCATAACTTCTCCTCTATCTGCATGACAACAGGATATGTCTTACATTGTCTCTCACATTTGCAACATGTTGGTATTTCTTATTAGATTTGATTGTTCTTCTCACTAGATATTGACTTTGCAACTAGAAAAATTGCAATTTCGTTGTCTCAGACCAAAGTTGTTACTCAAGAAGGAGATAAATTTGAGTTCAAAACCCTGAGCACATTAAGGAATTATGAGCTGCCCTTTACAGTAGGAGTAGAGTTTGAAGAGTACACCAAAGGACTAGACAACCGAACTGTCAAGGTGAGTGGATGATTTGTATTAGTCCAAATGACTAGTATAGTAAATAATGCTGAATAGTGAGCAATAATAATAAATAATATGTATTTTCACAGAGTTTAGTGGTATGGGAGGGGGATAAGCTGGTGTGCACCCAAGAAGGAGAGAAGGCAAACCGTGGCTGGAAACACTGGATAGAGGATGACAAACTTTATCTGGTAAATTACATCAAGCTTTCCAATTACTATGTGCCCAGTAATGTATTCAGTTTTGATGTATTTTTATTTCTTTCTGCAGGAGCTGACATGTGAAGATGTAGTTTGTACCCAAGTATTCAAGAAAAAACAATAAAAAAATGTTTATATTTTCTTGCATGTTTTCCTGTTAATTTGAATAAAGTGTTTTAATCTATGTGAGTGGAGTAGGCTTACTTAAATATCTGAGTACCCTGGACAGATCCACTTTTCTGTCCATCAACTGCTTCTGTGTTACATCACCAACAGAAACTTTGATCATAATTGAGAAACCTATGGTCTCACTGTCGCCCTCTAGTGGAGAGACCCATGCCATACACCAGGCCCACCTAGGCCACTAATCCATTAAAACAATGTCTTTAGTCTAATATGGGCTCTTTTCGAATGATGAATATACAGGTGCATACTCACCAAGTAGATTTTCCGAATAATGGGAGGTATTTGCTCATTTTGTTGATCCAGTTGGCAGCGCGAGCCGAAGCTTTCGTGGCACGTCACCGCTTCAGACCCAACTCTCGCGATAATAATTTTCAGGAAGTTCCACGTCAGTGCACAGCATCATTCACCAAATCCTCGCACTTGAAGCCGACTTCAATACTTTAAAACGTGTCTTTTGGGATTAAAGCAGCAGCAAGGGGTGCAATATGGTAAGTTGAGTCCACTATAGACACAAATCATATTTGTGATCCGTTATAGATGGACACGAGGCGAGTGTAGGATGAATGCTTTTTCGTAAATATCGTTGCGGCGGCTATGTAGCTTGATCTTGAAGCTGCTGTTTTATGTTTCACTTTAACAATAAAAACATGACGTGCAATAACATTTTCTACGTTTCACGGTGGTTCATTAATAACTGTTTTACCATAGTGTGGTCTCAGTCTAGAATGTTTAATATGGTTTTCTATGTTGTTAGGCTAAACGTTAGCATGCTAGCCCCGGTTGTGTGGTAGCTATTTAAAATTCAGTTGTGTTGTTCTTTTACTAATTTAGCACACGTTTCCATTTGGTATGAATAATTCAACCAGTATTAATATGTTAAACATTATCACCTGGTAGCCTCTGAGACTGGACATCAAACGGCGGCTGACAGCCAGGTCAGACCGGGTGAAGAGTGTGGACCTCCATCCCACAGAGCCGTGGATGCTGGCCAGTCTGTACAACGGCAGTGTCTGTGTGTGGAACCATGAAACACAGGTAGGCCATCTTTACTCAAGGGACACTGTTATTAGCTTTAGAATGATAAAAAAAAATAGTTTCAGTGCTAAAATAAATGGTGGTTTATACTTTTTTGACAGACGCTTGTGAAGACGTTTGAAGTTTGTGATCTACCAGTAAGAGCATCTAAATTTGTTGCAAGAAAAAACTGGGTCATCACTGGAGCAGTAAGTGACTCTTTTCTATGTATACATTTCACTCAGTATACCACCAGCCGATTAAGCGCTAAGTGTGTTGATGTATTAAAAAATTGTCCTACCTGTTTAGGATGACATGCAAATCCGTGTGTTCAACTACAACACCTTGGAGCGAGTCCACATGTTTGAGGCTCATTCTGACTACATCCGCTGCATTGCTGTCCACCCAACCCAGCCCTACATTCTCACTAGCAGCGGTATATTTTCTTTAGCCTTTGAAGATAGAGTCACCTGCCATAAATTTATTATTATTTACAAGACAGTTTTACAATTGTTTTTATGTACATTCACAGATGACATGTTGATAAAACTGTGGGACTGGGAGAAGAAGTGGTCTTGCAGCCAAGTGTTTGAGGGTCACACTCACTACGTCATGCAGATTGTTATCAATCCCAAGGACAACAATCAGTTTGCCAGTGCATCTCTGGACAGAACAATTAAGGTAAAATAAACACTTGTAAATGTACACATTTTACTTACTTGTTGTTTAAATGATGTTTCTGCCATGGTCTTTCGTAAGGTGTGGCAGCTTGGCTCATCTTCCCCAAATTTTACTTTGGAGGGTCATGAGAAAGGGGTTAACTGCATTGACTATTACAGCGGAGGAGACAAACCCTATCTCATATCTGGGGCTGATGATCGGCAAGTGAAGATCTGGGATTATCAGGTATGACATTTGCGGGGGTTTTTTTTATTTTAATATGCTGTATAACAAATTTTTATCTGCTTAGTTGGAAACACAATATACATTTAATTTCCCTCCATTCTGCCTAAGACATATTATGCTCACTTAATCTTTTTCTCTCTTAGAACAAAACATGTGTTCAGACTCTTGAGGGCCATGCACAAAATGTCTCGTGTGTCAGCTTCCACCCAGAGCTGCCCATAATTATTACTGGTTCAGAAGATGGTGAGTTGTAAACCTTTTGTCAATGCATAATATCTATGTGTTTGTTTTTCCTAATTGTTGTCTCTGTGCCATTAGGCACTGTGCGTATCTGGCACTCTAGCACTTATCGGCTGGAGAGCACTCTGAATTATGGTATGGAGAGAGTGTGGTGTGTTTGTGGCCTCAGGGGCTCAAACAATGTGGCACTGGGTTATGATGAAGGCAGCATTATTATCAAGGTAAAGAGACAAGTGACATTGGTGCTGATTTCTCCATTACTGCTTTTTATCAGAGTAAAAATTGTTATTCTGCCTCCTGCAGGTTGGTCGGGAGGAACCAGCCATGTCTATGGACGCCAATGGAAAGATTATTTGGGCCAAACACAGTGAAATTCAACAGGCTAATCTGAAGGCTATGGGAGATGCAGAGATCAAAGATGGAGAGCGGCTTCCCTTGGCTGTTAAAGACATGGGCAGCTGTGAAATTTACCCACAAACCATCCAACACAATCCCAATGGAAGGTATAGAGAGTTAAATTAGTGACTCATAATCCATTATATTTATATATATATATATATATATATATATATATATATTTTTTTTTTTTATTTTTTTTTTTTATTTTTAATTTTATTTTTTTTTTTTAATAAGTTGATGAGCAATATTGTTGTGCACTAGATTTGTGGTGGTGTGTGGAGATGGGGAGTATATCATATACACTGCTATGGCTTTGAGGAACAAGAGCTTTGGCTCTGCCCAGGAGTTTGTCTGGGCACATGACTCATCTGAGTGAGTACCTTTCATCCGTCTGTTACATTTTTGAGATCTTGTTCTTAATAATTCTATTTGTGCTCTGTCTTTTTTCCAATCAGATATGCCATCAGAGAAAGCAACAGTATTGTGAAGATTTTTAAGAATTTCAAAGAAAAGAAATCATTCAAGCCTGATTTTGGAGCTGAGGGTAAAATTATTTCCTGTTTGTGCTAGTTATAGTTTTTTGACCTTTGTCCTTATTTGTTTTTATTTTATTTCTTTTTAATTTGCAGGAATCTATGGAGGCTTCTTGCTTGGTGTTAGGTCAGTTAATGGTTTGGCATTTTATGACTGGGAGAACACAGAACTTATACGCCGCATTGAGATCCAGCCGAAACATGTACGTCCCTGAAACAAATCTGTACTATATAATTATAATCAATCATTTTGATTTTACAATAATTGGGTGTGATCCCACATTTTTCAGATCTTCTGGTCAGATTCGGGTGAGCTTGTCTGTATTGCAACAGAAGAGTCTTTCTTTATTCTGCGTTATATGGCAGAGAAAGTGGCTGCCTCCCAAGAAAACAATGAAGGTGTCACTGAGGATGGAATTGAAGATGCCTTTGAGGTGACAGTCTGCTGTAGATGTTTTATAAAATGTATTCAACATAAAGTTAGCTGAGTTATTAGTTTAATTGTTTAATTGACTATGGGCTTTTTCTATATATACATACAACTTTGTTTCTCCAGGTCCAAGGAGAGATTCATGAGATAGTCAAAACTGGTCTTTGGGTGGGAGACTGTTTCATATACACAAGCTCTGTAAACAGACTCAACTACTATGTTGGAGGAGAGATTGTGACCATAGCTCATCTGGACAGGTGAGACTATGCCATAATTTGAAACTGTTGTCTAATAGACATGCCAAATCACTTGTACTAACTTAAATCTTTTTGTAGGACCATGTACTTGCTGGGTTACATACCCAAAGATGACCGTCTGTATTTGGGTGACAAAGAGCTTAACATTGTTAGCTACTCCCTGCTAGTATCAGTTCTTGAGTATCAAACTGCTGTAATGAGGCGAGACTTTGGAATGGCTGACAAGGTTCTTCCCACAATCCCTAAAGAGCAGCGCACCAGAGTAGCACATTTCCTCGAGAAACAAGTATGGAAATTTAGCTTTCTTTTATCTAAACATTACATTATTCTGATTGTATGAATATGTGTAAAATAAATGTTGTTTTTTTTTAACAACAGGGTTTTAAGCAACAGGCACTGGCTGTGTCAACAGACCCAGAACACAGGTTTGAGTTGGCTTTGCAACTTGGTGAACTAAAGATTGCCTACCAGTTGGCTGTGGAGGCAGAGGTGAGATTGAGTTAATATTAGCATTTTCAGTAATTCTCACTTTTTAAACATATTTTAATGTTTTAAAGTCTACATATAACATTTTTCTCATTCTAGTCAGAGCAGAAATGGAAGCAGTTAGCAGAGCTTGCTATTAGCAAGTGCCAGTTCGCCTTGGCCCAAGAGTGCCTGCACCATGCTCAGGACTACGGGGGTCTTTTGCTACTTGCTACTGCTTCTGGCAATGCCACAATGGTGGGCAAACTGGCCGAAGGAGCTGAGAGGGATGGAAAGAACAATGTAGCCTTCATGACCTACTTCCTGCAGGGAAAGTAAGTGAATAAATTGTTATGTCCTCACTATATGACCAAGATTAATAAGCCTTATATCTGAATATGTTTTCTTCTGCAGATTGGATCAGTGTCTGGAGCTTTTGATCAGAACTAACAGACTACCTGAAGCTGCCTTCCTCGCTCGTACCTATCTGCCTAGCCAGGTGTCTCGTGTGGTGAAACTGTGGAGAGAAAACCTTGCTAAAGTCAATCAGAAGGTCAGAAATTAAATTAATAATATTTTTTCTTTAATCCTTATCAAAAATCACACTATTTTTTATACTACTTGCAGGCTGCTGAGTCTCTGGCCGACCCTACAGAATATGAGAACTTGTTTCCTGGACTTAAAGAAGCGTTTGCCGCAGAATATTACCTCAGAGAAACATGTCTGGGCAATTCAAGACCCGCTACTGATTACCCACTAGTAACTGTAAGACCATCACTTTTGAAAAACGCAACTGGTGTATATATAATTTTAACTTTGTATATATTTCTCATTTTTAGCCAAATGAAGACAGAAATATCCTTGAGGAAGCTCAAGGATATGAACCAAAAGGAACATTTTCTTTACCTGTTTCAAAGGTATAATTGCAGCAGATACCAACCTAATTAAGCAGAACTTGCCTGTATTCAGCTTGCGTATCATTGTGTAACATTTTTTCTTCAATCCACACAGGACACTGAAGAGTCTCCTTCACTGGTAGAGGATGTGGTCCAGGCAAAATCTGAACTTGCTCCATTTATGGATGAAAGAGAAGAGGAAGTTCCAACATTTTCAGAATCTGAAAAAGAAAAGGTAATATAATGTCTATTTTTAGTTATTACAAATAACTTTATTTTGATCAAATTTGAAATGTGTATATTTTAAATTAGAATTTGGATGAGCTTGAAGTGGACCTGGACAACTTGGAGCTGGAAGACATTGACACCACTGATGTGAACCTTGATGACGACTTCCTGGAGGATTAAGATTTTATTTATAAAAGGCGAAAGTGACCAAACACCCCTCCCTATTTTTGTATTTGTACTTAAACTATTACATTGCTGTTATTTTGGTTCACATTTTAGCAAATTATAATATTGGTCTCGGAGAATTAGTAGATTTTGTCCATCTCACTTTTATTTTGTACATTACAGCCTGAAAATGTTTAATAGTCCATTGTGTATGTTTTCAAACAGTTGTGATTTCTCAAATGCAAACTTTATTCAATAAATCTGCCGT